>NW_011494807.1:5671468-5674757 GCF_000754665.1 Bison bison bison | reverse complement strand
TGGTGACTGCAGCCATGAAATTAAAAGATGCTTACTCCTTGGAAGGAAAGTTATGACCAACCTAGATAGCATATTCAAAAGCAGAGACATTACTTTGCCAACAAAGGTCCGTCTAGTCAAGGCTATGGTTTTTCCAGTGGCCATGTATGGATGTGAGAGTTGGACTGTGAAGAAGGCTGAGAGCCAAAGAATTGATGCTTTTGAACTGTGGTGTTGGAGAAGACTCTTGAGAGTCCCTTGAACTGCAAGGAGATCCAACCAGTCCATTCTGAAGGAGATCAGCTCTGTGGTTTCTTTGGAAGGAATGATGCTAAAGCTGAAACTCCAGTACTTTGGCCACCTCATGCGAAGAGTTGACTCCTTGGAAAAGACTCTGATGCTGGGAGGGATTGGGGGCAGGAGGAGAAGGGGACGACAGAGGATGAGATGGCTGGATGGCATCACTGACTCGATGGACGTGAGTCTGGGTGAATTCCAGGAGTTGGTGATGGACAGGGAGGCCTGGCATGCTGCGATTCATGGGGTCCCAAAGAGTCGGACACGACTGAGCAACTGAACTGAACTGAACTGAACTGAAGTGCTATTGGAATATAATCAGCTGTAGCTAGTATTGCGGTGAGAGTCTCAGGTGAAATGATTGAGGGAGCTGACATTTTAGTTTGACCATGAATGCTTACTATCTTGACAAAAAGGAAAAATAGAAGGACAAAGCATACATTGGGTCTCATGAAAGAGACCCCCAACATCTTACAAGTTCCCTCTCAGGTCAGCAAAAAAGCAGGAAAGATGTGATCTGCTGGCCTCCAGCACCAAGACTTTCCTGTGGGCCTGTTTTCACCTGCTCCTGAGGCCAAGGACTTGCTGTTGCAAAGAGCCAAAACCCCAGGTCCAAATCTTCATCTCTGTCTCATGTTATTTGGCAAGAGTCCCTCCCACCCATGGAAGCCAGGTCAATTATTACAATGGATCTTTTACTGTCCATTCCAATGGTTTTATTTTTAAACGCCACTGTGCCTTTAACCATGTTGTTAATGTTCTATGCCCTACAGAGATGTGCTCATAAGATCTGATCCTCACCCAGAGGTTCAGATGGTGGTGGGGGTATTAATTAATGTACTTTTAACATTGGGGTTTTCTTTCTTTGATATTGAGATTTTAAAGTACATCCCCCCCGCCCCCCATCTTGAAAGCTTGGGGTGAGACGACAAGGACCAGGTGATTGGTGCTGTGTTATACATACCTTCTTGACTTTCGAGTAACTCAGGTGTGGATTTTTGAGTGCAGATGCTAAATTTTTATACTGTGGAAGCCTTCCTGACTCCTTGGACTTGGTCTTTTGTTTTGACTGAAGCAGAGGAGCACAGGGTGCACCTCTGAGTGTGCCTTTGAGATTTATAACAAGTTGCCTTTTACAGACGCCAGCCTCCACACTTTGGTAGCCTTTAAAATGTGCTCTTTATCTATTAAGAGGGCCTGTCTGGAGGGACAGAAAGTAGACCAGAGGACTTAGAGTCACTTGCACTAGATGGAGTTGATCAAAGTCCCTCCTCTAGTGATCGCAGAGTCCCTGCTGGCTGGAGTGGCTGAGTCAGTGCCTTGATTAGAGATTGGGTGCCCCAAGCATTTGCTAAAATGGTTCTACCAGGTGTGGAGTGATGGCAGGGAGTCCATTGGCCCTCTCCCCTATGCCTTCCCTTGACTCCCTGGTTTCCTTGGCAGTTCTTCCTGACATTTTCCCACCTTGGTTAAAATTGTGAAAAGACAGATGATACCTATTTTTAGATGGCTGTATTTTTAAAACTAGATTAACACACATTAAAAAAAAAAAAAAAAAGTTAGACCCTTTCTTAACTAATAGCACCAGTTCAGATTCTTTAGGGCTTCCCAGGTGGCTCAGTGGTAAAAAATCTGCCTGCCAATTCAGAAGATGTGAGTTCAATCCCTGAGTCAGAAAGATCCCCTCGAGGAGGAAACAACAAACCACTCCAGTATTCCTGCTTGGGAAATCCCTCAGACAGAGGAGCCTGGTGGGCCACATGGAGTCACAAAAAGTCAGACATGAATTAGCAATTAAACGATACATTGGATCGGGGTACTTGTTGCAGATGGGGAGCAAAGCTGCATCATCATTAAGAGTGTGGTCTCTACAGCTACGGCCTCAACTGAAATCCCAATTCTGCCACTTGTTCTGTGTCACTGAGCAATGGTGGAGGTAATGAAGATAATGGCGACCTCCTCAAAAAGGTCCCATGCATGCATTGCCGTACTCAGTGCCCCTGACCCTGCAACAAGCAACCACTGGCCCATGCCTCCACTGGAGACTCCTGGACACTCACAGGAAAGTCTCGGTCAATCTCTTGTGGGGTCACTGCTCCTGAACAGCTATGGGCAAATTTAACTCAGATGACCATTAAATCTACCATTGTGGGCAAGAATCCCACCCAGTACTTGGGTGCAATCTCAAAAACTATAGAATGATCTGTTTCCAAAGCAAACCATTCAATATCACAATAATTCAAGTCTCCGCCCCAACCAGTAATGCTGAAGAAGCTGAAGTTGAACAGTTCTATGAAGACCTTCAGATCTTCTAGAACTAATACCCAAAAAAGATGCCCTTTTTATCACAGGGGACTGGATGCAAAAGTAGGAAGTCAAGAGATACCAGGAGTAACAGGCAAATTTGGCCTTGGAATACAAAATGAAGCAAGGCAAAGGCTAACAGAATTTTGCCAAGAGACACATTGATCATAGGAAATACCCTCTTTCAACAACACAAGAGAAGACTCTACACATGAATGTCACCAGATGGTCAATACAAAATCAGGTTGATTATATTCTTTGCAGCCAAGATTGAGAAGCTCTATACAGTCAGCAAAAACAAGACCGGGAGCTGACTGGCTCAGATCATGAACACCTTATTGCCAAATTCAGATTTAACCTGAAGAAAGTAGGGAAAACCACTATACTATTCAGTCAGTCAGTCAGTTCAGTCGCTCAGTTGTGTCTGACTCTTTGCGACCTCATGAATCACAGCACACCAGGCCTCCCTGTCCATCACCAACTCCCGGAATTCACTCAGACTCATGTCCATTGAGTCAGTGATGCCATCCAGCCATCTCATCCTCTGTCATCCCCTTCTCTTCCTGCTCCCAATCCCTCCCAGCATCAGAGTCTTTTCCAATGAGTCAACTCTTCGCATGAGGTGGCCAAAGTATTAGAATTTCAGCTTCAGCATCATTCCCTCCAAAGAAACCCCAGGGCTGATCTCCTTCAGAATGGACTGGTTGGA
>NW_011494807.1:5629337-5671368 GCF_000754665.1 Bison bison bison | reverse complement strand
GTCAACTCTTCGCATGAGGTGGCCAAAGTATTAGAATTTCAGCTTCAGCATCATTCCCTCCAAAGAAACCCCAGGGCTGATCTCCTTCAGAATGGACTGGTTGGATCTCCTTGCAGTCCAAGGGACTCTCAAGAGTCTTCTCCAACACCACAGTTCAAAAGCATCAATTCTTCGGCGCTCAGCCTTCTTCACAGTCCAACTCTCACATCCATACATGACCACTGGAAAAACCATAGCCTTGACTAGACGGGCCTTTGTTGGCAAAGTAATGTCTCTGCTTTGTAATATGCTATCTAGGTTGGTCATAACTTACTTCCAAGGAGTAAGCATCTTTTAATTTCATGGCTGCAGTCACCATCTGCAGTGATCTTGGAGCCCCCCAAAATAAAGTCTGACACTGTTTCCACTGTTTCCCCATCTATTTCCCATGAAGTGATGGGACTGGATGCTATGATCTTAGTTTTCTGAATGTTGAGCTTTAAGCAACTTTTTCACTCTCCACTTTCACTTTCATCAAGAGGCTTTTTAGTTCCTCTGCACTTTCTGCCATAAGGATGGTGTCATCTGCATATCTGAGGTTATTGAGATTTCTCCCAGCAATCTTGATTCCAGCTTGTGCTTCTTCCAGCCCAGCATTTCTCATGATGTACTCTGCATAGAAGTTAAATAAGCAGGGTGACAATATACAGCCTTGACGTACTCCTTTTCCTATTTGGAACCAGTCTGTTGTTCCATGTCCAGTTCTAACTGTTGCTTCCTGACCTGCATATAGGTTTCTCAAGAGGCAGGTCAGAGGGTCTGGTATTCCCATCTCTTGAAGAATTGTCCACAGTTTATTGTGATCCACACAATCAAAGGCTTTGGCATAGTCAATAGAGCAGAAATAGATGTTTTTCTGGAACTCTCTTGCTTTTTCCATGATCCAGCGGATGTTGGCAATTTGATCTCTGGTTCCTCTGCCTTTTCTAAAACCAGCTTGAACATCTGGAAGTTCATGGTTCACGTATTGCTGAAGCCTGGCTTGGAGAATTTTGAGCATTACTTTACTAGCATGTGAGATGAGTGCAATTGTGCAGTAGTTTGAGCATTCTTTGGCATTGCCTTATACCATTCAGGTATGACCTAAATCAAATCCCTTACGATTATACAGTAGAAGAAACAAATAGATTCAAGGGATTATATCTGATAGACAGAGTGCCGGAAGAACTATGGACAAAGGTTCGTGACATTGTACAGGTGACAGTGATCAAGACCATCCCAAAGAAAAAGAAATGCAAAAAGGCAAAATGGTTGTCTGAGGTGGCCTTACAAATAGCTGAGAAAAGAGAAGTGAAGGCAAAGGAGAAAAGGAAAGATATACTCATTTGAATGCAGAGTTCCAAAGAAGAGCAAGGAGAGATAAGAAAGATTTCCTAAGTGATCAATGCAAAGAAATAGAGGAAAACAACAGAATGGGAAGGACTAGAGATCTCTTCAAGGAAATCAGAGATACAAAGAGAACACTTCATGCAAAGATGGGCACAATAAAGGACAGAAATGGTATGGACCTAAAAGAAGCAGAAGATATTAAGAAGAGGTGGCAAAATTACCAGAAGACCTGTACAAAATGATCTTTATGACCCAGATAACCATGATGGTATGATCACACACCTAGAGCCAGACATCCTGGAATGCGAAGTCTAGTGGGCCTTAGGAAGCATCACTATGAACAAAGTTAATGGAGGTGATGGAATTCTAGTTGACATATTTCAAACCCTAAAAGATGATGCTGTTAAAGTGCTGCACTCCATAGGTCAGCAAATTTGGAAAACTCAAGAGTGGTCACAAGACTGGAAAAGGTCAATTTTCATTCCAATCCCAAAGTAAGGCAATGCCAAAAATGTTCAAACTACCGCACAATTGCACTGATCTCACACGCTATCAAAGTAATGCTCAAAATTCTCCAAGCTAAGCTTCAATGGTACATGAAATATGAAATTCCAGATGTTCAAGCTAGACTTAGAAAAGGCAGAAGAACCAGAGATCAAATGGCCAGCATCCGTTGGATCATAGAAAAGGGAAGAGAGTTTCAGAAAAACATCTACTTCTGAATTATTGACTAGGCCAAAACCTTTGACTGTGTGGATCACAACAAACTCTAGAAAATTCTTCAAAAGATGGGAATAACAGACCACCTGACCTGCCTCCTGAGAAATCTATATACAGGTCAAGAAGCAACAGTTAGAACTGGACATGAAACAGCAGTTTCATTGGAAAGGAGTATGTCAAGGCTGTATATTATCACTCTGCTTATTTAACTTATATGCAGAGTACATCATGCAAAATGCCAAGCTGGATGAATCACAAGCTAGAATCAAGATTGCCAGGAGAAATGTCAATAACTTCAGATATGCAGATGACAGCACCCTAATGGCAGAAAGCGAAGAAGAACTAAAGAACCTCTTGATGAAAGTGAAAGAAGAGAGTGAAAAAGTTGGCTTAAAACTCAATATTCAGAAAACTAAGATCATAGCACCCAGTCCCATCACTTCATGGCAAATAGATGGGGAAGCAGTGGAAACAGTGTCAGACTTTTTTGGGGGGAGCTCCAAAATTACTGCAGATGGTGAATGCAGCTATGAAATTAAAAGACCCTTGCTCTTTGGAAGAAAAGTTATGACCAACCTAGACAGCATATTCAAAAGCAGAGATATTACTTTGCCGACAAAGGTCCATCTAGTCAAAGCTATGGTTTTCCAGTAGTCATGTATGTATGTGAGTTGAACTATAAAGAAAGCTGAGTGCCAAAGGATTGATGCTTTTGAACTGTGGTGTGAAAGAAGACTCTTGAGAGTCTCTTGGACTGCAAGGAGATCCAACCGGTCAAACCTAAAGGAAATCAGTCCTGAATATTCATTGGAAGGACTGATGTTGAAGCTGAAACTCCAATACTTTGGCTACCTGATGGAAAGAACTGACTCATTGGAAAAGACCTTGATGCTGGGAAAGATTGAAAGTGGGAGGAGAAGGGGATAACAAAGGATGAAATTTTTGGATGGCATCACTGACTCAAAGGATATAAGTTGGGGTAAACTTCAGGAGTTGGTGATGGACAGGGAAGCCTGGCATGCTGCAGTCCATGGGGCACAAAGAGTCGGACACGACTGAGCAACGGAACTGAACTGAATAAGCATCATTTCATCTGCATATCTGAGGTTATTGATATTTCTCCTGGCAATCTTGATTCCAGCTTGTGCTTCATCCAGCCCAGCATTTCTCATAATGTGCTCTGCATGCAAGTTAAATAAGCAGGGTGAAAATACACAGCCTTGACAGACTCCTTTCCAAATCTGGAACCAGTCCATTGTACCATGTCTCATTCTAACTGTTACTTCTTGACCTGCATACAGGTTCCTCAGGAGGACGGTAAGGTGGTATGATATTCCCATCTCTTTAAGAATCTTCCACAGTTTGTTGTGATCCATACAGTCCAAGGCTTTAGCATAGTCAATGAAGCAGAAGTAGATGTTTTTCTGGAATTCTCTTGCTTTTTTAATAATCCAGTTTTTGGCAATTCGATCTCTGGTTCCTCTGCCTTTTCTAAATCTAGCTTGAACATCTGGAACTTCTCAGCTCACATACTGTTTAAGCCTGGCTTGGAGAATTTGAACATTACTTTGCTAGCGTGTGAAATGAGTGCAATTGTGTGGTAGTTTGAACATTCTTTGGCATTGCCTTTCTTTGGGATTGCAAGGAAAACTGATCTTTTCCAGTTCTGTGACCACTGCTGAGTTTTCCAAATTTTCTGGCATATTGAGTGCAGCACTGTAACAGCATCATCTTTTAGGATTTGTAATAGCTCAGCTGGAATTCCGTCACCTCCACCTGCTTTGTTTGTAGTGATGCTTCCTAAGGCCCACTTGACTTTGCACTCCAGTCAAGATGAGTGATCACACCATCATTGTTATTTGGTTCATAAAGATCTTTTTTGTATAGGTCTTCTGTGTATTCTTGCCACCTCATATTATTATCTTCGGCTTCTGTTGGGTCCATACTGTTTTTATCCTTTATTGTGCCCATATTTGCATGAAATGTTCCCTTGGTATCTCTAATTTCCTCGAAGAGATCTCTAGTCCTTCCCATTCTGTTGTTTTCCTCTATTTCTTTGCATCGATCACTTAGGAAGTATTTCTTTTCTCTCCTTGCTATTCTTTGGAACTCTGCATTCAGATGGATATATCTTTCCATTTCTTTTTTATAATAAATTCTTCCATTGGCCTTATCATATTCTAATTTTCAAAATTAAAAACTAAACTTGAGAACCTTGAGTAAGACATACTGTGGTCATGGCACAAGGATGCCCTGGAGATCAACAATGAAGTTTCTGTCGGCAGGAAAGAAACAAATTACTAGCTTTTTGCCAAGGTAAAGTCAAGTGTGACGATGGGGTAGTATGGATGAAAAGCAAAGGAAAGACAATTCAGGATAACCTACCACTGAATGCCTTCTTTATCCACTCTTTTTCAGGATGTTTTTCCCCATTTTGCTTGGCAGCTGTCAAATATTCTCCAATTGCCAAAGAAGATACATAGCCAAGGGCTCATGTGCCAGAAATGCATTTAAATGATAATGTGATACTTGTGGTTAAGGAAGACCAGCCTGGTGAACTGGAGATGCCTTGCCTACAACTGCTTTGCTGTGTTTAAACTGTCCTTTGTGCATTATTATTCTGAATACATTTAAGGGCAGCTGGAAACGAACTGATGAGTGAGTCTGAATGTTGAGAGAGGTGAAGGATTGGCATTTTCAAGGCAAACATTGAGACTTCTCAGCCGGAAGAAGCAGCAGCTGCTACAGATGCTGATATAACAGATGACACTGGGGGCGAGTGTCCCCAGACACTGGGGGTGGAATGTCAGTTCAGTGGGAGAGAGGCTGCCATACAGAGTAAGTGCTCCACTAAACATGAATGCTACAGTTTCCAGACCATGCACAGCGGCCCAGGTTGGGGTCTTCTCTCAGCAAGATGGTTAGCTGAAAGATAATAGAGGAGAGAGGGGGAGAGAGATTTAGAATACATCTGCCTCTGAGGCAGTAGATGTTGTCAGTAGCATTTCAAACCTGAAGAATGCAGCCTGTGTGCTTCTTTCTTCAGAACTCACTGTGCACACCTTCTTTGGAAGCTAAAAGATTGTGCTTTGTGTTCAGTGACCTTAAAGAAACTCTACTTTGGTACCTTTGATTCAAGAATTCTTTGCCAGCCACTCTGGTTTGAATTGTTACTAATGACTGGGACAAGTGCCAAAATATTTGACTAGGCATCCAAAGCATTGGAGGGTATAAAAGTATAGTCTTGTTGCCTGAAAAATACCATTTAGACATAAGCTAACCTTGAGGCCTTTCTGACCCATGTCCTCTAGAAGAGTTCATGAAAATAGAAACAAAGAGAATAAAAATGCACCTAACTTAGTATCTGCAAACCCCATGAAACAGCATATCAAAGGATTGGTTCCAAGTCAGCCTGACATTTGAAGAACAGCAGGGCTTACAGCAGGTGAGATATCAAAGGAAACAATAAAGGAAGTCAGGCAATCGCAGCCTTACCTGGCCTTTGCTGGGGAAGAAAGCCTACAAAATCTGAGGCATCCATTTTTCAGTATGTTCAATAGCAAGTCAAAGGCTTTCATTCAAGCAGAGAAATTACAGAAGCCCAATTTCCACCTGGTTATTGAAGAGCCATTTATTGAGGTACTACTATATACCAAACATAGGGGACTGGAAAGCAATTGCAAAGGACACGGTATCTGATAAAAGGTTTTATACATATATATAACATGTATATACATTTATATATTTTAATGTATAATATGTATATGTATAATATGTGGAATCAATCCATGATTTTAAAGGTGTGCAGTGAATATGCCAAAAAGAGATGCAGTGCTTTTAGAATGATCTAGCTCACTTTCCCTTTTCACTTTCGTGCATTGGAGAAGGAAATGGCAACGCACCCCAGTGTTCTTGCCTGGAGAATCCCAGGGACGGAGAAGCCTGGTGGGCTGCCGTCCATGGGGTTGCACAGAGTCGGACACGACTGAGGCGACTTAGCAGCAGCAGCAGCAGCATGCTGCGATTCATGGGGTTGCAAAGAGTCGGACATGACTGAGCGACTGAACTGAACTGAGAGTGACTTTGTAAGATTACTTAGAGAGGAATCTAGTAAATAATAATAGCAAGAGTGTGGGGAAGTACCTGTCTTTACAGATAACAAAAAAAGTAGTGCCATTAATTGAGAGCATGTAAAAGGAGGAGTAAATTTCAAAGGGAATATGGTAAACTCTGCTTTGTATATGTCTCTCAGGTTTGCATAGGTGACCCTGAAATAATGAGAAGCCCTGAATGGAGTTTTATATTTTTTTCTGCCACCACTGCCACTGGCATTATAACACATGCATAGCAAAATGAATAGAAAAGAAACAGAAAGGAAGAAGTGATTTACCTATATTAAGAAAAAGCATTTAGGACACCTGACTGTTCGAGGCAATAGTGCCAAACACTCATACTTCCCCCATCTTTGTTTTGTTTTCTTCTCACATTTTCTATAATTTAATTGCTAAAAGTGTGAGACCAGAATCTGTATAGTTCAAATTCTGCTACTTCCTGTCTCTGATACGTCACTAAATCTTCCTAAGACTTTGCTTCATCCTTTGTGAAATGGGGATGACAATACCTAAATCATACAGCTGATGAGAGAATTGATGAATTCTACACATTTAAAAAGCTTAGAACAATGCCTGGGTCACAGCCAGTGCTCAGTAGGTGTCAGCTACTTTCTTTCCTCCTTCATGTTTTTCCCTGCTTCCTTGTGCTTTTAATTTGCATCCCTGCCTTTGACCCTTACACTCTGTCCTGTAAAAAGAAACAAAACTTTGGACTGAGAAGATCTAGGTTTCAATCTTGGTGCTGTCACATTACCTGTATGTTTTGCAAAAGCTCCTTGACCTTCTGAACCTTAATTTCTTAACCATAAATTGCAGATGTTAATGATGTGTTTCCTATTAGGATGTGGTGAGGGGTGAAGAAGAGGTTATGTTGGCTGTTCTTCATTTGCCCTCCAAATCCGCTCTCCCATTTTCTATACACTTCTGTGCGCTATGTAGTGATGTTTATCGACTAAATTAATGGGCAAACTCACCCTCTGCCTCCTGACTTGGCTTGGTGAATAGAAAGCACCAGAAAAAAGGAGAGTGAGGTCAGGGTGTTTATTTCCCTCGTTCTCTCCCTACTTGTTCCCCATGGGTGAATTGCATAAGTGTGTTGAAGGTCGCAGTTTTGGTTGAGTGTAGTCCCTTCTCTTTCTGAGTCCTCCTAGGTGTTCCCTCCTTTGAGGCTCTAAGGGAACAGTCTCCCCAGTGTTGCTAGTCCTGATACACAGAAACATCTCTTTCTCCTTTCTCTAAAATAACCCTGCACACATCTTTGTAGATATCTCTTTATTAAATTTTCCTCAATTATCTCTGTTTGAGTTTGCCATCTGTTTCTTTCTACAATCCTGATTGCTACACCATGTAAAGTCCCTGGCACTGTGCCTGGCTCCTAATAAGTCAGAATTTCTCCCTGAAAACAATGTCTGCCATGACTTCCTCAGGCATTGCCTGGCCATAGCTTGGCATTCGCAGAAGAGTCCTGACATTGACTTCATGAATCTGGACAATAATATAGAATCTCTGGAAAAAGTTGGGAAGTAATATTCTCCAGAGTAGTAGAATCTATAGCCATATCTTTGTTGGAAATTCAGACTCCAAACTGAATCTATGAAAAATGATGTTTACATATATTGTTCCTGTATGTTGCCACCTCTGTATGATGCCAGGTACAAAGATGCCCTGTTCACCATTCTGTCTTTTGGAAAATTCCAGGGTCCTCTAACAGATGAGAAAGAAGAGCAGATCATGAGAAAGAAGAACACAGCTTGTTTTCTGTCACAAGTCTGTCACTTATGCCTCTTCTAAGGAGTTTCTCCCACAGTCACTGGTTAAAGGATTGGATGGAATTAGCACAAGAACAATTGAAAGTTGATCAAATCTTTTAAAAATAGTATTAAAAAATTTCAATATAGTTTTACATGAAGAAAAAATTACCTAAACTTATTTTCTGATTTATAACCACTCTACCAGCAGCTCCTTAAGTCAAAATATTCATATTTTGGTCTACTAGAAAATCAAGGGATTTAATTGTGACTGCTGATAAACAGTACAGGAATTAGTATATTGATGTGGCATATTTCTCCTATTTTGTTTTCTTTTTTCTCATGTTCTTTTTTTCCCCATCTCCAGTGGTTTCATTTTAGTGTTCATTCTTTGAATTCAAACATGCTTTTCCTAAGCCTCATGCTAAAGTAGCCTAATCCCAAATACCAAATATTTTCAATTCAGATCCTTAAATATATGCAAGATATTAAATTCATGGTTCTGTTTCCGTAACCCTTAACACTGAATATTTAACAAGAGCTTTAAAAAATTCTAGTAATTTTTCCTGGTTGTGAGAAAATATGCGGTCATAGGACAGCCACTTAAAGCCTAAGTAGTATTTTAAATCGTTAGTGCTAACATGCTTCAGTGTGATATATATCAATATTTCTTTTATGTGTTAATATTAGCAATCTATTTGAATGTTTTGTAGTCTCTTTTATCTGCTTCACAAATTTTTGCTTGCATATATTAATCTCACTGATGCACAGACAATAAATACTGATGTCTCTATTTTGTTTAAAGTCTGTAAACTCTGATTTTTCCTTCTCTTCTGTCAAATCCCTTGTGGCTAAGGGCTGTAATCTTCCAAGTGTTTGTGTGAACCAAAATGGTTCACTTCCCTTCATAACAAAACCGACCCACAATAATAATTCCAGGATAGCATTCTTTCCCTTAAAGAGTTAAAGGAATCTCTAGTTTGCCCGCACAACATTCTTCAGATGTGGTTCACTAAGAAGTAAAGGGAATGCTAACAGATGAGATAGGGCTATGAGGAAAGACATCTTTCAACTAGGCCTTCATTTTTTCTTTTTTCCATTTTCTTATTTTAACTTTCTTCAATGCTGATAGAACTGAATCAAAGTGATGAACACCTCGCAGTATGAAGCCCCCTCAGCCTCATCCTGTATCCCTCCCTCCCCTCTCTAGCACTACCAGCATTGATACGGGCCTCAAATGTTTGGCCTTGGAGCAGACATAATAGATTTCCAGCTAAGTGCAGTCAAGGAATTTCTCTAGGGGGCTGGACCAATTCTTCACAGACAGCCCTGAGCCATGAGCTCTGCAATATGACTGATGCACTTGGAAGAATTTTTAAAAAGATAATATATAAACAATAAAACAATAGCTTAGAATCAAAATTTAAAGGTACTCTCGGCATAATATACCTTAACTATGTTTGTCCTAAGTCACTTCAGTTGTGTCTGACTCTTTGCAATCCTATGGAGTATAGCCCACCAGGCTCCTCTGTCCGTGGGATTCTCCAGGCAAGAATACTGGAGTGGGTTGCCGTGCCCTCCTCCAGGGGATCTTCCCCACCCAGAGACTGAACCCTTGTCTCAGGCATCGCCTACATTGTCAGGCAGGTTCTTTACCACTAGTGCCAGCTGGGAAGCCCGATATACCTCACTACAGGACTATTAAAAAAGACTCTTAATCCAACAAGTTACTTATTGGTTAAAGTTTTTGTGCATCAGATATGCATTCTGTCATTTATAAGAAAATGCTGTTTATTGCTTGGAATAGTGATCAATGGCTAAAGAAGACAGAATCTAAGAGACACTGTGTTTAGTGAACAGGTTAGTTGGTCTTTGCCATTCTCTACAGAGAAGAGGAGGAAATTTTCAATTTTAAGATACTCTTTTAAAAACAACTGTCATTTTCCACAACAGAAATTATCGTACAGAGTTGTTAAATGGAAGATCTAATGGTTGTAGAACCCGTTCCTTATCCAAGAGAAAAAACCTCACCACAAAAAATACTTGTTTACTTTGCCAGAGAACAGTTTTTATCAGTAGAAAATGTAGGATTATAACATAAATAGATTCCCCATAAAAAGGGGAATCTAAAGAATAACTTTGGAGCGCATGACCTGCTCAATGCCTCTTATATAAATAAGATGTGTGGGAGTTGTATTAATTCAGTGGGAAAAGTAAAGCTTTGGCAATTCTTAGGAAGGCAGTGCAAATTCTGATGCAGCTCTTCTCAAGTCACTGAAATCTTGTCTCAGCTTCCTCATCAGTGAAATGGATCATAATACAGGTGAGGATTTGCAAGATGAACGCAGAGCCAGTGAACACAGATGGGCATGTGGGATTGCCCAATAAATGATTTTTCTGACAAACTATAGTTTGTTTAGTATTTACCAGAATTTGGTATGGAAAAGAAAATTAAAAAGGGAAAAATTTTAAACACAAAACATACAAAATCTGCTTATCTAGCAATGACCTCCTCTATCCTTCAGTCTTGTCCCAACTTTTCCGAGCTCCAGTCTGCAGTGTCTTCTTTAAGATAGAAAAACTGAACTTTTTATGCCAATTTAACACCTCCATGGTGACTAAGAGCACAGGGAAGACTGCACTATTCCCCACAGCAAAAAATTACACTTGTCCTTGTATTCTCAACTCCTACAGAGTCTCTGCCTCCTGGCTAAAAATCATCTGAATCTGAGAGAATTTGGTGACCTTGCTTTCCTTCTGATTAACCAACCTCACTCAATATTCTTCAGTCTTGATTAGCAGTTGATTTTAT
Source organism: Bison bison bison (assembly GCF_000754665.1). NCBI lineage: Eukaryota > Metazoa > Chordata > Mammalia > Artiodactyla > Bovidae > Bison > Bison bison. Next base: position 5,660,608 of record NW_011494807.1, on the reverse strand, counting down.
TTTACAATTTAAATACATCTGTAGAGAAAGAATAGCTGTCTTCTTCCACATAAATCATTCAGTTAAGGTCTCAGATTTTGAGGCAGGCTCCCCCAGGTCTCTTGGCCTCCCTGTTTATTGGCCGTGTGACTGTGAGCAGGTTATTAATTTCTTCCTCAATTGCTTCAACTTGAAAAAGAAATATAAAAGTAGTACCTACCATTTAGAGTTGTAATAAAGATATTAGTTAATATACGCAAAAGAACATTGAATACATAATAAATGCCATATAAATGTTGGCTGTAGTTTCCTAAGGGTCTCTATTTAGCTTTCAAACAAAGAAAAAATACATGTTTTTATATATATATGTATGTTTAGTCAACTATTAATGTGTATAGTCAAGTTGACTGACTTAACTAGTCAGTGCAAGTTAATCTCACTCCATGGCTAACCTGGATCCACTGAGTGAATGTGCTTGGAGAGGAGATATATATGTGCTAATTCGCTTCAGTCGTGTCCGACTCTTTGTGATACCATGGACTGTAGCCCACCAGGCTCCTCTGTCCATGGATTCTCCAGGCAAGAATACTGGAGTTGCCAGGCCCTCCTCCAGCAGATCTCCCAATCCAGGGATCAGACACACGTCTCTTTCTGTCTCCTGCACTGGCAGGTGGGTTCTTTACAACTAGCGCCACCTGGGAAGCCCCTGCAGAGGAGTTACTTCTTCAATTTACTTTCTTCATCAGGCTAGTTGCCTTGGTGGTTCCCCCCCAAGTCTCTCTTCATCCCCAAAGCTCAAATGATATCTGTAATAGAATTCAATCCATATTTCACTTCTTTTTCCAGGATTGCTGCTGCTGCTAAGTCGCTTCAGTTGTGTCCGACTCTGTGCGACCCCAGAGACGGCAGCCAACCAGGCTCCCCTGTCCCTGGGAGTCTCCAGGCAAGAACACTGGAGTGGGTTGCCAATTCCTTCTCCAATGCATGAAAATGAAAATTGAAAGGGAATTCACTCAGTCGTGTCCGACTCTTAGCCACCCCATGGACTGCAGCCCACCAGGCTCTTCCATCCATGGGATCTTCCAGGCAAGAGTACTGGAGTGGGGTGTGAGATATAATTGACATGTAACATTGTGATAGTTTAAGATTTTGTGATGTGCTGATTAAATATATGCACATATTGTGAAATGATTACCACAATAAGGTCAGTTAACATAAGCACCACCTCACTTAGTTACAACTTGTGTGGGGGGAGGTGTGATAACTTTTACGATATACTCTCTTAGCGATTTTCAAATATACAAATACAGTGTACAATGTGGTAATATAAACTATGGAATTTATTTATCTTGGATGGTTTATGGGAAGTTTGCATCCTTTAACCACCATCACTAATTTCCCCAAAACCCCACCTCTGGAAACCACCAATCTACTCTCTGTTTCTGCAAGTTCAGTTTTGTTTTTTTTTTTGAATTCTACATATACATGTAAACCCATCACTGCATGGCAAATAGATGGGGAAACAGTGGAAACAGTGTCAGATTTTATTTTGGGGGACTCCAAAATCACTGAAGATGGTGATTGCAGCCATGAAATTAAAAGACACTTACTCCTTGAGGGGAAAGTTATGACCAACCTAGACAGCATATTCAAAAGCAGAGACATTACTTTGCCAACAAAGGTCCATCTAGTCAAGGCTATGGTTTTTCCAGTGGTCATGTATGGATGTGAGAGTTGGACTGTGAAGAAAGCTGAGTGCCAAAGAATTGATGCTTTTGAACTGTGGTGTTGGAGAAGACTCTTGAGAGTCCCTTGGACTGCAAGGAGATCCAACCAGTCCGTCCTAAAGGAGATCTGTCCTGGGTGTTCATTGGAAAGACTGATGTTAAAGCTGAAACTCCAATACTTTGGCCACCTCATGCGAAGAGTTGACTCACTGGAAAAGACTGATGCTGGGAGGGATTGTGGGCAGGAGGAGAAGGGGACGACAGAGGATGAGATGGCTGGATGGCATCACCAACTCGATGGACATGAGTTTGAGTAAACACCGGGAGTTTGTGATGGACAGGGAGGCCTGGCGTGCTGTGATTCATGGGATTGCAAAGAGTCAGACACGACTGAGCGACTGAACTGAACTGATACATGTAAACGTACAATATGTTTCATTGTTTTTGTCTGATTTATTTCACGAAGCATAATTCCCTCAAAGCCCATCCATATTTTTGCAAATGAAAGGACATGGCTGAATAATATTCCACCTGTCCATGGACATTTAGGTTGCTTTCTTTGTTTTGGCTATTATAAATAAACCTGCAAAGAACACGGGAGTGCAGTTATCGCTTCTATATAGTGATGTCATTTCCTTTGGACATATACCCACAAGTGGGCTTGCTGGATCATTTGGCAGTTCTATTTTCAATCTGGGGGGTGGGGTGAATTTCTATACTGCTTCTATAGTAACTGTACTAATTTATGTTTCCATCAACAGTGTACAGACATTTATTTCTTTTTCTCCACACCCTCATCAGCACTTATTATTTCTTGTCCATTTGATAATAATCATTCCAACAGGTTTGAGGTAACCATATCTCACTGTACTTTTCATTTGCATGTCCCTGTTGATTAGTGATGCTGACTGTTGGTCATTTGAATATCTTCTTTGAAAAAAATGTCTAGGCAGGTCATTTGTTCATTTTTTAATTGGATTATATGTGGATTTTGCTATTGAACTTTGTGAGTTCCTTATATGTTTTGGAAATTAATCCCTTATCAGTTATGTGTTTTGCAAATATTTCTCCTATTCCATAGACTGCCTTTTCACTTTGTTGATTTTATCTTTTGCAATGTGAAAGGTTTGTAGTTTGATGTAGTCTTACTTGTTTATTGTTGCTTTTGTTGTTTGTGCTTCTGGTGTCATATCAAAAATAATTGTTGCCAAGATCAACATGAAGGGGCTTTTTCCTTGTTTTCTTCTTTATGGTTTCAGGTCTTACATTTAAGTCACTAATCCATTTTGAATCAATTTTGTGAGTTGTGTAAGATATGGATCCAGATTCATTTGTTGCCCTGTGAATATCCAGTTTTTTCATCATCATTTATTGAAGAGATTAGGTTTTTGCAATTAAGTTTCTGGGATTCCTTGTCTTACCTAAGTCTAAAAGTAGTACTGGCCATCAGGTACCCCCTCCTCAGGTGTTTCTGAGACTCTTTGCTGCTGCTGCTGCTAAGTCACTTCAGTCGTGTCTGACTCTGCGACCCCATAGACGGCAGCCCACCAGGCTCCCCGATCCCTGGGATTCTCCAGGCAAGAACACTGGAGTGGGTTGCCATTTCCTTCTCCATCTGAGACTGTTTAGAAGAAGGTTAATGTGTCCCACAGCTTTGTTCTATGGTTGTTGGAGACCTAGCAAGCCAGTATCTTGCCTCATTCTTCCTGGCTGTGTGTTGCTATCAGATAAAATGTTTCTCTTCTGTGTTAATACCGGTGACTTTATAGTCAACCCACTTTGTTTTTAAGCTATAAAACATTCCTTCCTTAAAATCTCTAGCCACAATCTAAGATTAGGCTATGGAATTGAATAAAACTTCACTAATAGTTTGAGAATAGAGAAAGGACTTAACAATAAGAAAAAGAAATGAAGGAAGGAGACAGGAAGGGAGGGAGGGAGAAAGGAAGGAAGGAAGATATAGAGAAAGAAGAAATGGGGAAGGGAGAAATGGAGGGAGAGAGAGAAGGAAGCTGGTGTAATAATATTTGCTTACAGTTGCTTGACTCAAGGATTCTTTCTTTTACCCCATTGGATGATACCAGCACAGGGCCTGGGCCCAATAAATGAATATTAATTAAATGACCAAATGAAAAGTTTCAGCATTCAGGCCATCTCCCATGCAGGGGGAGGGTTGAGGGTTTCTGACTGTATTCTTCTTACCCTGGAGTTATTGCTCCAAAAGTCTTCACTTACCCCCAAAGTCTTGATTCCCACAGAGAGACTGATGGGCTATTCTCAGACATGCCACCCAGGGTGTGTAATTATCCCCACTGACTCAAATCTACCCACAGTGGTGATAACCTCTTGTGTTATTATTCACAGACTTATAACTCTCAGTTTCCATTCCAGAATTAGATCTAGGTTTTATCTTTATATAAACAAAATTCCATTGGAGGGTTTTTTTTTTTCTTTTCTCTCCAGTGTTTATTTTAAAAATAAGCATCTTACTAAGCAGAGTTCAATTTTCCCTCTTCAGTAATTCAAATTTAGCAATTGCAGCTTCCTCTCTGCCTCTACCTCCACAGCCCCTGGTGTTTCATTTATCAGGCAGGGTTCAAGTTCAAGGTTTTGGACTTCTTTAGCTCTATATGGAGAAAGCAATGGCACCCCACTCCAGTACTCTTGCCTGGAAAATCCCATGGACTGAGGAGCCTGGTGGGCTGCAGTCCATGAGGTCGTTAAGAGTCGGACACAACTGAGAGACTTCTCTTTCACTTTTCACTTTCATGCATTGGAGAAGGAAATGGAAACCCACTCCAGTATTCTTGCCTGGAGAATCCCAGGGACGGGGGAGCCTAGTGGGCTGCCATCTCTGGGGTCGCACAGAGTCGTACATGACTGAAGTGACTTAGCAGCAGCAGCAGCAGGATAATAATGCTATGTCAGGATTGGGTTTTAAACTTATTTTTAATCTGCATATAGTCTCAGTTAAGAAAAGCTACTTGTAAATTTCAAAATTTTGAGAAAATTAAATATTAAAGTGTTTCCTGATTCTGTTATCACATAGTGGTTCAGATTATCTGAAGTCCTAAATCATTAAAGAAATCCTGCAATTGCTTTATATTTATTTAAATAAAAGTAAAATATTGACCTCCCTACCTATTCTATAGACCAGTGGTAACCTTGCCTGAAAAAAAAAGTGATGATTTTTAGAGTTACGATTGTTAATGGCCCTTGAATGTATCCTTTAACTCCCCAGTGTAAGTAAGGTTCAGCCCTTTCCAGATGGGAAAATGATAAGGACGCTAGGAAGATAGCAGGTCATTCTTGGGCAGCTGCCAGAAACTTACAGCAAAATGAATCATGTAGGGCTGTGCTGCTTTAGCCAGCATTTTTCCATTTTAATTTATCAAGCCAAAGCTTGTTGACATGAAAGTGAATGAAATTGTTATACAGTGGGCTCTAAAAAGCCAGCTCAAGGGTTTAGTGCAGAAGAACTCTGACTATAAATAACAAAGAAAATACAGGAAATGTTCATTCTTCTAGCACCTGCTCTGTTATTTGAGATGCACTGGCAATTAACTCAAATCCCAATATCAGTATCAACTGGAAAAAGGCCAATTCTTTGAAATATTACAGAGGCTGCATAATCTGTTGTAGATGGTTATCGAAAGGCTAACCCTCAAAATAGCCATTTTAGTTTTTGATATGTGGGGCTCTATTTATTTGTTTATCAAACGTAATAAAGTAACTGACAGAAATGACAAAGTAGTATTGATGCTACTAGGTGAGAGACTTTGCAATCAGAAAAGGTTAATACCATCTTGCTTGAAAAAAATCATTTTGCAGTGACTTGTCCAAAAAGGAAAACAATGATATAAGTCACTGACTAGCATTTACAAATGAAATCTCTGTGTTTATCTGATGCATATAAATCAGATGTTACTGTAAAAGCAAGATATCTCCAATTTCAACTGTGAGTGAAGGAAAAAATTAACTAGAGTAGAATTTAACACATGTGCATTAAGAGGAAAAATGTTCCTCGATGAAAGAATATTTAATATTTCAAATCTCTCATCAATGTTTTGCACATAGTGGCTCCTGATTAAATATCTTTCTCCTATTAGAGAATGTTATGTGTATTAGGGAGAGGTGAAATTTGATATTGTCTCTTGTCATCTGAGGATGGAATAACACAATGATTCTATTGCATGTGCTGGACTTTGTGGAATCTGGAAAAATATATTGTCTTTTTTTCATTATACAGTTTATTTATTTATGCCTTTCCTCAAAGTATAGTTATTGAATGCTTACTTTGGGTATTGCAGTTAAGATTATCAGTTGCCCAAATTGACCATGCAGATGAATCAACTGAGTGTGGCACTTACCTTTTCTATAGAGGAAGATAGAACATATAAATAAATACCTATGAGACAAATATGAAGTGGTAAATATGTTTATTAGTGTTTATAATCAGATGTAAAATAAGACTTCCCTTTATCATCACTCCTTTTTCTAATTTATGAATTAACCTGTATCTTGCCAGAAATATAAAATTAAGCACTGTTTAGTTTCATGGTAATTTATTGTCTTTATATAAAACAATAGAATTGTATGTTATTGTAGTCCTGGTAAATCTAGACTCTGAGTTTCAGTTCAGTTCAGTCGCTCAGTCATGTCCAACTCTTTGCGACCCCATGAATCGCAGAACGCCAGGCCTCCCTGTCCATCACCAACTCCCGGAGTTCACTCAGACTCACGTCCATCGAGTTGGTGATGCCATCCAGCCATCTCATCCTCTGTCGTCCCCTTCTCTTCCTGCCCTCAATCCCTCCCAGCATCAGAGTCTTTTCCAATGAGTCAACTCTTCGCATGAGGTGCCCAAAGTACTGGAGTTTCAGCTTTAGCATCATTCCTTCCAAAGAAATCCCAGGGCTGATCTCCTTCAGAATGGACTGGTTGGATCTCCTTGCAGTCCAAGGGACTCTCAAGAGTCTTCTCCAACACCACAGTTCAAAAGCTTCAATTCTTTGGCGCTCAGCCTTCTTCACAGTCCAATTCTCACATCCATACATGACCACAGGGAAAACCATGGCCTTGACTAGACGGACCTTTGTTGGCAAAGTAATGTCTCTGCTTTTGAATATGCTATCTAGGTTGTTTACCATACTATAATCTATATACTACAAAAACCATTAGGCCATTCTGCACATCACTGAAAGTCATTTAAAATGACTATTAGTATTATTTAATGTTGATAATTGGAGAAGGGAATATTGCAACTCCAGGTATTATTTTTGCCTGGAGAGTTCCATGGACAGAGGAGCCTGGTGGGGCTGCATTCCATGGGGTCGCATAGAATTGGACATGACCGAGCTACTAACACATACACAATGTTGATAATAAGACACCAGACTATTAAATTAACTTTGAGGAAAAATAAAACAATGGTTAACATTTGGGGAAGTGTATCATATTCTAGGTATGTTGCTAATTGATTTACACACATTATAGTTTGATCTATATGTTACCTACCCCTGTGTTGCTTAGTACAGTTTATCTGTGAACAACATGAATAGCATTGGTCCATTTTCACATAGTTTTTTTTTTTTTTATGTATATAGTAAATACCACAATAGTATACAATCTACAGTTGGTTGAATCCTCAGATGCAAAGTCACAAGAGAGAGAGTTAGATTTTCAACTTCAGGGATTGTGGACACTCCTAACCTCTGTGTTGTTCAAGGGTCAACTGTACTACTACCCTTGCTTTTTACAGATGAGAAAATGGAAGGTTTGAACATCTAATTAACTTGATAGTGTTTGAATTTTAACCCAGATGAGCAATACTATAAGCATTGCTCTAATCTGAAACAGACTATCAATTTTTAAAAATAAAAGGTAAAATATTGTTACTTGTAGAAAATATGATTCCATATTTGAAAAAAGAGAATTGAACTGGAAAGCTATTACAAATAAAGACATATATTTACATAGTTAAATGAATGTACATTCATATGTATAAACTATAACCAATTAAAAAATACAATAGAGGAAAATATTAATAGTCTCAAACAGAGCAATTGTTATAGAAACAACATTATAAGTATCTGTAGGTGACTACAAGGTGAACATTTTTTAGTATCTGTTGAAAGACATAGTAATAGTCCTTCCATAAAATGCAATCTATCCTGTTTTTATAAATAAAGATTCAAATTGTGAAAGTGAAAGTCGGTCACTTTCCAACTTTCGGAAGTGACACACAAAATCAGTTATGCCCAACTCTTTGCGACCTCATGGACTGTAGCCTGCCAGTTTCCTCTGTCCATGAAATTCTCCGGACCAGAATACTTCTCTAGGGCAGCAGTTCCCTTCTCTAGGGGATGTTCTCGACCCAGGGATCAAACCCATGTTTCCCACATTGCAGGCAGATTCTTTACTGTCTGAGCCACCAGGTAAAACATTAACTAAAAAAAAATCTACAAAATGAAAAAATATTACTACTTAGTCTGGCAGATAACACATAAAACTAGCTAGAACACATAAAACTAGAAATATTCTAAAGATGAAGAGTAGGAAGTCATACCAGATAATAAAACATATATTAAATCTCTAATTCATATAACTTTAATAATGGCCAGCAATACACAGAAATATCAATGGAACAAAATGAGTTCAGAAATAGACCCAAATACATTTGAGAAGTAGCACAAAAAATGCATCTCAAACCAGTGGGGATAAAGATGAATTTTTCAACAAATCTTTTATAACTGTATAATCATTAAAAAAAAATAAAGTCACATTTTAATATTACTACTTATGTGAAAATAAACTACAGATGGATCAAAGAGTTAAACAGTGAAGCCATAAAGGTATTGGATGAAACATGACTGAATTAATTTATAATCTTAGAATGGAGATGATCTTTCTAAGCAGACACAAAACTCAGAAAGTATAAATTTGATAACTTAGACAACACTTAAAAGCCTTTCAGTAAAATCTAAAACAGTTTGAATAGAGGACATTTAACAAAAAACAAACACATGACAAAAAAAAATTACCATCCTTGATTTTTAAAAAAAATTGATTTTTAAATAAGAAAAATTTAACACAACTTTTAACATTAAAATGTGATAATAGTTTAAAAACTGAAATCAACTTAAATATCATTAAGTAAGAGATTCATTAAATAAGCTATATTATATTTAAATAATGTAAAAATGTATAACCTCATCAATTAAAAAATTGGAATAGATCAAAATGATATAAAATTTTTATCATTTCATTAAATATTTAAATCATTTTAAAGAGTGACAGCCACAAATTTTTAAAAGGTGCTTATATGTATAGGAAAGATTACTTCTAGCAATAGATATTCAGAAAAGGTGAGCCTTAAATAGTAAAGAGAATTTAAGATAATGAGAAGGATGAGAATTGTTTAAAAATAGCATGCCAAATTTCAAGAGAAAATTTGAGAAGTTTGAGGCAGATGAAGTTAGAGGTAGATGAAGAAGAATAAGCATGCTGGGGTCATATCACTGAAGGCTTTAATTATCTTATTGAAGAGGATGCAGGTGATGAGGAAATAGCATTTTCCTGCAATCTAACCAACCAGGCGCACAAGTAGAATCTTTCCCAAAATATCTCATTTAAACCTCTCACTGTGCCTAATGATTATTTCCATTTTAAAAGTAAGGAATCAAGACTAGAAAACTTAAATAACTCACCCAAGTTCTCGCAGTAAGTAATAGAATTGACATTTAAATTGGGTAATCATATAATTGATTGTATGTAATCATATAATTGATTGTAACTTGGTACACTTTCGAGTGTGAAAAAAACAGCAAGCTTAAACAAGTTCTATCATGATCTACAAAGGAGAAAGATCACCTTTGGTACATTTGAACCCAAGCCTGTCTCTAAAAGCCTACTCTCACTTATCTCACTTACTCATCACTTACCTTTCACATGTTGGCCTACACCAAGTATTTTTACTTTTAAAATCTTCTCATGACCTCACCAAATGCTCTGTCAAACAATGTCTCACATCAGAATTAGGGACGAATTAGCCCTGCTAGCTCACCTGACTGACATCTCTATCTACACAATGATCTATACAATGTATGGGAGAGCGGTTTGCTCAGGTACATGTTAAATGACCCAGACCTCAATGTTCATAGTCTTGTCCTGGAATATTGTTCTTCAGGATAATAGAGCCTACCACTTCAGAATTTGAATTCCATAGCATTTCTTTCCTAGAAAAATACATGTTACCACTATTCAGCCTAAACCTGATCTTTTCTAGTTGAGGATTCTTGGTTGATTTATATTCAGTATTATGAGCATTACAAATGACATTATTTAGCAGTTGTTTTCCTTTTTTGCAGGCTAAGTCATTGTTACCTTAGAATAGTTATTTAGAACTGTGGGTGTTTTCAAAATACTTCTCATCAAAAACTTCTTTGTCAGTTGACCATATTGGATGCTTATTATTTTATGCCCCTCATATGTTAAACCTGTCATCTTTATCCTTGTCTTCCACCAATTTCTTCCTCCCAGGCCCTCTGTGTGTTTTCTCGTCATTAGACACAGAATCACTGCATGCACATTCTAACATGTGCTATTGTTAAAATGAAAAGTGCCAGTAATTTCTGTATCTCACTTTAAGGATGACTGTTTATATACTAGTAGTATTTAAGTGGAGAAGGCAATGGCAACCCACTCCAGTACTCTTGCCTGGAAAATCCCATAGACGGAGGAGCCTGGTAGGCTGCAGTCCATGGGGTCGCTAGGAATCGGACACCACTGAGCGACTTCACTTTCACTTTTCACTTTCATGCATTGGAGAAGGAATTGGCAACCCACTCCAGTGTTCTTGCCTGGAGAATCCCAGGGACGGGGGAGCCTGGTGGGCTGCTATCTAAGGGGTCGCATAGAGTCAGACATGACTGAAGTGACTTAGCAGCAGCAACAGCAAAGTATTCAAGTATTGATGATCAAAACTACCTACTTTCTTGGAGAAGGAAATGGCAATCCACTCCAGTATTCTTGCCTGGAGAATTCCATGGACAGAGGAGCGTGGCAGGCGACAGTCCACAGGGTCGCAAAGAGTCAGACACAACTAAGCAACTAACACACACACATCTACTTCTTTTACACACAAGGTTGCAATGAATATACTCTATATGGAGTATGAAATAGGAAATGCATTTCATTATCTATCTATAGATATTACATACACACATATATATAATGCTAAGTTTGTAATGAATTGTTATTTTGTACTTTAAAATGCGTTATAAATTTTTGAAGGTGTATATATAATTGACATTTTTCTTTACCTCCTTGCCAGATATTTTTTACTGCTATTATAAGCAAACTAATTTGTGCCACTTAAACACCAGATGAATGCGGTTGATGTTTCAAGAAATACTGTCAAACTTAAATATTTTCATAAGAGCCATAAATAGCAGTTTCAATTAATTTTCTTTCATTCTTTCCTCCTTCCTTTCTTCCCTCCCTCCCTCCTTTCCTCCATTCCTTTCTTTCTTCTTTCTTTCTGCCAACAAATTGACCAACACTCTGTGACAGACAGTTCCTGGTAAAGCAAATAGAAAAGTAAACAAGACAAGGCTTCTGACTTCATAAAACTCACCTTCTAGTGGGAGGAAACATGAGCAAATTAATTGTGCTGGCAGTGCAAAGTACTCTCGAGAAAACTTTCTTAGAGAAAGGTGATGTAAAATGGACACAAAGATAAACAAAAGCCTAAAGAATCAGTTGCATGTAGATCTGCCTGTAAGAAATACTAAAGTTTGATTTTTAGGATAAAGGAAAATAATACCAGATGAAAGAAAAGGGTGAAGAACTCTGGAAATAGTTCATATGGGTAAATATAAGAGAGTATTCTTAGAATTTCTTTAAAAGGGAACAACTTTGTGGTCACTCATTTATGTAAGGAAATTTCAGCAAACTGTAGATAGATAATCTCCTAAATCTAAAAGGTATCTATAGAACATCATACTTGTGTTTAGTAAAAAAAATTGAATATGTCCCTAGGAGTCAGAAACAAGGTAAGGATTTATGCTGTGACTGACCACTTTTAGTGGATATTGTACTTAAGTCCTGTCTTACAGCAGGGAGAAACTAATGGAGGGTATAGAGACTGGCAAGAAAGAAGTAAAATTTTTTATTTACGGGTGGCTTTATTGTTTACATTAAAAATTCTAACAAATCTATAAAACAAACTACGAGCACTAATTAGTGAATTTAGCAAGGTCACAGGATACATGGTCAATATATTATAAAATCAATGTTATTTCTCTATATAGTAAAAACAACTAGAAAATAAAACTTAAGGACAATGTTGTATTATACTATCTATTGCTGCATTTCAAATGACCATAGATGTAATGACTTAACACCACAGTAAGCATTTAGTACCTCACACAGTTTCTATGGTTGAGGGATTTGGGAAAAACTTAGCTGAGTGATTCTGGCTTGGAATCTTTCAAGGGGTTGCAGTCAAGATGTCAGCCAGAGTGGCAGAGCTCTGAGAGTTGGACTGGAAGATCTACTCTCAAGAAGGCTTTCCAGCGTGGCTGCCAAGTACTGGTTAAGTGTTGCTGGATATTGGCAAGAGGTCTCTGTTCCCTACCACATGGGCCTCTCCTAGGACCTCACGGGTATCTTCATGACGTGGCAGTAGCTTCCTTCAAAGTGAATGATGATCCAGAAGAGATCAGTCACAAGCCACAGTTTCTTTCATGAGCCTTGGAAGTCCCACTCAGTTATCCCCATGATATTGTCTTGGTCACTCAAGTCAACTTTATTCAGTGGGGATGCCTGCACAAAGGCAAACATACAGAATGAGTGAAAACTTTTGGGAACCTTCTTGGATGATGATCATCACAAGTACTATTTATTATAACACCAAAAATATGGCTTTTAAGTGCAGAAATAAACATAAAGTATACAAAAGATTCTGTGCTGAAAACTGCAAAGCATTGCCCAGGGAAATTGAAGAATTCCTCAATAAATGGAAAAATATGCTATGTTAATGAATTAGAAGTCTCGCCGATGTAAAAGTATCAGTTCTCTCCCAAATTGATATATGATACAAGTTGATTAAAATCAAATAAGGCTTTTATGTAAAAATTGAAAAGTTTATTCTAGGACTTGTAAGGACATGCAAAAAAACTAAAATATCCTTGAAGACAATTGTAAGCTATACAACTGTCTCTTTGCAAGACCTGTTACAAAACTACAGAACACTGTCAAGAAAGTGATAGACAACAAGGATAACAGAATAGGTCAATGACACATTGAGAATCCAAAAATATTCCTGTTTGTAAACAAGTTTTTTTGTTATTAAAAAAGGGACTGAAGCAATTTAATGCAGCAAAGTCTTTTTAACAAATAGTATTGGAACAACTGGATAAATGTATGAAAGAAAAATGAATCTTGACCTCTCATTTCAAATGACACACAAAATAATTAAATTAAGATGCATGATGGACTTACATGTAGAAGTTACCTCCTTAAAAATTCTAGAGGAAAAAAAATAACAGAATATCCTGAGAGCCTTTGGATAGAAAATGATTTCTTAGAGAGGACATAACACTGAGCAGAAAAGAAAAATATAAAATTTGACTTCATCAAAATTAAAACCTAACAACAGCTTTAAGAAAATAAACACACAAGGCTCAAACTGTAAGAAATTTTGCATATATAAATAATATTATATATATGCAAAGATTTATATTTATAATATTTAAAGACCTATTAAAACTTACTTTAAAAACAATACAAAGTAAGAAATAACCAAAAACTTGAACTGACCTTTCATAGAAGGAAATATATGAACAACTCAAAAGCACATGAAAATCTCAGTCAGTCATTGTCAAGGAAATGCTAATTAAAACTACAGTAAGCTACTATTGCACACCCTTTAGAATGACTAAATTAAGATACTGGCAATATCAATATTTTCAAGATTGTAGAACTACTTGAAGTCTCAAATGTTGATGGTGGTAGTGTAAAATAGTGTACCCAATTCAGAATACAGTTTAGAATTTTCTTACAGCTAACATATATTTACCATACAATCTATCAGTTCTATTTTTAGGAATTTACTCAAAAGAAATGACAACATATGTCCAACAAAAAGACTTATGCTTGAAAGTTTATAACAGCTTTCTCATAGTAACAAAAAACTGGAAATAATCCAGATGTCTATCAACAGGAAAATGGAGAAACATATTGTAGTATATTCACAAAATAGAATGCTAATCAGAAATTAATAAAAGAATAAACTAATGGTACACAACAACATGGATGAACCTCGAAAACATTATAAAGAGTGAAAAAAGTTACACACAGAAGAATATATACTGTATGATTCTATTTATATGAAATTTAACAACAGGCAAAACAAATCCATGGTTTTAGAAGGTGGAGTGATGGCTGATTACAAAAGGTGGAGTTTGACTCGACTGGATGGATATGAGGGGATTTTCTGAGGTGACGTAAAAGTTCTATACTTAAATTGTTGTTCTATACTTAAATTGTTGTTGATAATTTATATAGACACATACATTCATCAGAACTCACTTAAGATCTGTGAATTTCATTGTAGGTAAAATTTACCTCAAATTTTTTTTAAATGAGGAAAAACTTAACGAGTAAAACTAGTTAGGAGGTTTTTGCAAAAAATCAAGTGAGATGGTAGTGGGGCCAACCCAAGTGGTGAACATAGTTGGATGGGAGACATGTTTTGGAGTGTGCAGATAAGACTTCCTCGTCGGTTGTGAGAAATAAGGAAAAGAGAGGAATCAAGAGTTACAAAGGTGAGAGGCATCCACTTCCTTGGAAAGTTTTCTTAAAGCTTAGCTCTTTATATTATGATTCATCATGCATCCATCCCTTTGTACATTTCCCTCTGTTTGCCTTTGTTGGAAGGGGTCAGCATTTCCTGATTTGGAACATTAAAGCCCAGTCTTTGATACTTTTGCCCTTAAGTCTTTTCTTTACCCTTCTTACCCTGGTCTCTTCTCTGTCAGGAGGAGAGGGAGGTGTTGCTCTTCCCTCCAGGCTCTGTCCTAGGCTGCCTTGCCAGATGATTCTGGTTGGGTTTGGCCAATCATAGAATTGTAGGCAGACTAAAATGTATTAGGGAGAGAGAAATCAGAATATTTCTCCTCCTGTCTCATCATGGGATCTCATCATGGGAACATATCTCCAACAATGAGTCTCCTTCATGGCTCCGGCTTCCATGGGGTTACTCCCACCCCCAGGATCTCATACCTCTACATCGCCACTTTGGTTCTCCAACCTAGTAATGACTCCTGTTGATAATACTTGGGTTGCCTGGCAATCCCCTGTTGGCTTTTCATCATTTACATCACTCGTGTGATCAATTTCCTATATTAAGTTCCTTCCATTTAAAAATCATAGTTTGATTTCTGTTTCCTGGGTTCAAATCAGGCTGTTAATGAGGAAAGGAACAGAATAACACTGGGCCCTGCAAACTCTTAAGGTCCAGTTTGCTTATGATCATTCTTATTGTGCATTGCACATATGCATGAAAGACTCAACTTTTGTATTTTTGTAAGAAAGGTCAACTTCATAATAACATCCACTTTGCCTTAAAGACTGTAGTAAGCAACATTTTGTTATCAAACTTTTCTCCTTAACATGTATAGAAATTAACTTAGAGCTTCACTCAGAAAAAATGTACTGTAAATGTTTGCTATTATTACCTGTGAAGCTTCTTATATTACTATTCATCAATGAAATATTCTTTAGAATTCTGTAGTTCTTAAGACAACACATTTATAATTAACCTTAAGCCTAGGGGGTTCATATATAAATAGTTACATTAAGAATATTATTTAAGGAATATCACATAAGGAAGAAAGAGAGAAGTTCCCTAATAAACTACAAATGCAGTTGCTTAAAAATATATTTAAAGGTTTGGAATGATGAAAATCTCTAGAAAGTATAACTTGGTGTTGTACAACATTGTGAATGTAATTAATGCCGTTGAAGTGCAGACTTTAAAATGCCATCTATATTTTACTGCAAAAAAAGTAAAAAAAAGTAAATCTAAAGAAAGCAGAAAATATAGACTTGAGGGATATCTGACAATTGTCTTTTTAAAGATTATGGTTTAAAATATATGTGTAAAAATGTGTTAGTCTGATGTTCTTAATTTTAGAGCACAATAACAAAGAAAATGTAAAGGAAAATGAGGCATAGTTTATTTCTTTTCCACTTCCACCATCTGTTCACATTAGCCACAAAGAAACACCCTTAAAAAATTCATTAAACTACTGAGTTATAATTCAATGTGGTAATAAGTCTTCAACACAATGTACACAATCGACAAATGACTATGGCAATGACATCATTGTAATGGTCATAATTACATGACAATTGGAATATTTGATCATTCAAAACATCAGTAAAATAACTATTCTTCTTTCTTGTCAGCCTCTAAATACCTCTATTCATTCTATATTCAAGAATCTGTGGCTTTCAGGAAAGAGATAGAAACCCAGTGCAGCGATGATGGAGATAAAGCTGGGAGAAGGGGAGGAGAATGGGTTTTGGGAGACAGCAGGAGAAAACACTGCATCAGGCACCCTGAGAGCAGAGAGAGGGAGATGAATGTGCATGAAGCCAGCCTAATTATTGCAAAGTGAAAGGTCATCAAAATCAATTTGCAGCATGATGTACAAAGGTCGTTATCAGCCTCAGATTTTCTCTGCCCGTTTAAAACACAATAAAAATAAAGTGAGTGCTTTAATAACTATGATTAAGTAAAGAAAAAAGCATATCATTGAACCATCTGTTTAAATATTTGTGCTACCTTAGTTTTACTCAAAACAGCATGAAAGATGAGCAGTGAGGCAATTTTTTTTCTGTTTGTTTGCTTTTAAAATCCTGACATTTTCTCCACTGGTTGCCGAGATTTATAACACAGATGAAAGAGCTCCTCTAAAATTACTGCCCTTTGAAATCAATAGCACAGTATTTGTAACGACTTTCTTTTTATTAGAGAGCACTTCATTATTATTTTTATTATAATTTTATGGGACAGTCTGGAACAGAATTCATCACTCACTTATTTGAAGTATCCCACTTACTCAATGGCACAGATGGCCTGATCTGAGGAGATTTAATCACCCTACGGTAGGGCTGCCTGGATGCTATATAAATGCAAACCATGAGAGAGAGAGGAAGCCATGGACAACAATAACGTTGTCTTAGGCACTATTAGAGACTCGGTGAAAGCTAATTCATTTGAGAACTTTGGAAATTATAATTATAAAGCTGCATCTTTGTACTTTTCCTCTAAAAATTAATATAATAATAGTACCATATGGAGCAGGGCTTTTGAAATTTTTAATTATCAGTAAAAAAAATATATTTTACATTATGACTCAACACACACACATATTCACACATATACTGAAACAAATATTTTAAGAAGCACTATTTGTCATTATTATATGTGATTCAGACAGCTATTTTGTAATTTGTTCTTTAAAAAAAATGCCAGTCATAATCTACTAAACTGTTCTAATAAATGAATCTGGATCCTCTTATGAAAAACAGATTTAGGTTCTTTTGTGTTTTAAATGAAATAATGTATGTGAGTCCTCAGTGTATATCTGGCACATGGTAAACATTTGATATTTATAGTAGTTATTATGAGAAATGTCTTGAACAGATTTTGCACTTTACCACAGTTTAAAGCAAAAAGGAAATGATCTGACTATAGAAGTGGCTTCTCTGAAATTTCTTTTCTGTTCATATTGTCCTATTCTTGATCCAATTATCTAGTTTTGAAAAATTATCCAGTTGATTTTATATAGCAGAAGACCTAGATTGTAGACAGGGAAAACATAAATATGAAAAAGAAAGATCACTGAAAGACTGCAATTTCCTTTCTACCATCAGCTTCCTATTTCACTTTGTTGTTAGTTCTTGCCTCTATCACATGATGTAGACAAAAGAGGAGAATTAAGTTCCATAAAAGTACATCTTTATAAAGGAGTTTTAAAACTCTGTAAACTATGACCATAAGGAAAGACAAAAAACAAAGAAAAAGATAAAGTAGATACACAAACAGGAAAAAAATGAGGAATTTTCTAACTTTTGACTATATTTAATTCATTCACTTTACATAAACCTGGAAAGAGACTTTTGAAATCTTTTAGCTAACTGAAATATTTTCATCCTTAATTTATACATGTAATAAATATATATTTATTAAAACCTATGTTTCTACCATAAGAGTCTAAGTTTTTACTTAATTATTTTTAGTTGAAAGAATTATCCTTTATAAAATGTCAAATTTTCTGCCTCACCTGTGATAATTTAACCACAGACCAAGAAATAAGTAAATACACTGTTCATGAATTTTCCTGAAATTTGTTCTTTCAGTTGAGAGTGAGAATCTAAAATCACAATAGCATGAAATTTGAGCTATGCTATTGAGCTATGCTATGCTATGCATATGCTATGCTATGCTAACGGCTTCCCTGGTGGCTCAGACAGTAAAAGCGTCTGCGTGCAATGCGGGAGACCCAGGTTCGATTCCTGGGTTGGGAAGATGCCCTGGCTGGAGAAGGAAATGGCAACCCACTCCAGCACTCTTGCCTGGAAAATCCCATGGACGAAGGAGCCTGATAGGCTACAGTCCATGGGGTCGCAAAGAGTCAGACACGACTGAGCGACTTCACTCACTTTCACTTATGCTATGCTAAGTCGCTTCAGTCGTGTCCGACTCTGTGCGACCCCATAGACGGCAGCCCACCAGGCTCCCCCGTCCCTGGGACTCTCCAGGCAAGAACACTGGAGTGGGTTGCCATTGCCTTCTCCAATGCATGAAAATGAAAAGGGAAAGTGAAGAGAACACTGGAGTGGGTTTCCATTTCCTTCTCCAATGCATGAAAATGAAAAGGGAAAGTGAAGTCACGTTGTGTCCAACTTCTAGCGATCCCATGGACTGCAGCCTACCAGGCTCCTCCATCCATGGGATTTTCCAGGCAAGAGTACTGGAGTGGGGTGCCATTGCCTTCTCCGGAAATTTGAGCTAGACAACATTAATCTGGATTACCACTACTGAGAACCATGCAAAGTGCATTTTTAGGGAGAGTATTACCAAACATCAAGAAGGGATCATAAAAAATCAATAGAAAAGGCACAAAGGAGTGCTTCCTTTTCTTTCTTTCTTTTTTTTTTTTGAGGATTATTTTATGTATTCTTTTTTCTTTTTACAGTAGGTCCTTGTTGATAACCTATTTTACATCTATCAGTGTGTACCTGTCAGTCCCAAACTCTCAATGTATCCCTCCCCTCAGTCCTTCTCCTCTGGTAACCATAAGTCCATTCTCTAAGTCTGTGAATCTCTTTCTGTTTTGTAAATAAGTTCATTTGTATCATTTTTTTAACTCCATATATAAGCAATGTCATAGATATTTGTCTTTGTCTGACTTATTACACTAATGATTATCTCTGGTCCATCATGTTGCTGCAAATGGCATATTTCATTCTTTTTAATGGCTGAGTAATATTCTATTGTATATATGTACTACATCTTCTTTATCCATTCATCTTTCAGTGGACATTTATGTTGCTTCCACATTTTGGCTATTATAAATAGTGCTTCAATGAACATTTAGGGTGTGTGTATCCTTTTGCATCCTGTTTTTCTCTGGATACATGCTCTGGTGTGGGATTGCTGAATCATATGGTGTCTTTATTTTTAGTTTTTTTTTTAATGGAACCTCCATACTGTTCTCCATAGTGGTTGTACCAATTTACATTCTCACCAATAGTATAGGAGAGTTCCCTTTTCTCCACATTCTCTCCAGCTTTTACTATTTGTAAATTTTATAATGATGACCATTCCTTTTCTATGTAGACTGATGTCATTTCCATCCAGAGGAGGAAGAGATGAAAACTTTTTATTACCTCTTTGTTATGGACCAAATGTTTATGCTTCCCCCATGGACAGAGGAGTCTGGCAGGCTACAGTCTGTGGGGTCACAAGAGTCAGACACGACTTAGTGACTAAACCATCACCACCAATATTCATATCTCACAGCCCTAATCCCCAATGGTCAGGAAGCAACAGTTAGAACTGGACATGGGACAACAGACTGGTTCCAAATAGGAAAAGGAGTACGTCAAGGCTGTATATTGTCACCCTGCTTATTTAACTTATATGCAGAGTACATCATGAGAAATGCTGGGCTGGAGGAAGCCCAAGCTGGAATCAAGATTGCCGGGAGAAATATCAATAACCTCAGATATGCAGATGACACCACCCTTATGGCAGAAAGTGAAGAGGAACTCAAAAGCCTCTTGATGAAAGTGAAAGTGGAGAGTAAAAAAGTTGGCTTAAAACAAAGATCATGGCATCTAGTCCCAACACTTCATGGGAAATAGATGGGGAAACAGTGGAAACAGTGTCAGGCTTTATTTTGGGGGGCTCCAAAATCACTACAGCTGGTGACTGCAGCCATGAAATTAAAAGATGCTTACTCCTTGGAAGGAAAGTTATGACCAACCTAGATAGCATATTCAAAAGCAGAGAATTACTTTGCCAACAAAGGTCCGTCTAGTCAAGGCTATGGTTTTTCCAGTGATCATGTATGGATGTGAGAGTTGGACTGTGAAGAAGGCTGAGCACCAAAGAATTGATGCTTTTGAACTGTGGTGTTGGAGAAGACTCTCAAGAGTCCCTTGTACTGCAAGGAGATCCAACCAGTCCATTCTGAAGGAGATCAGCCCTGGGATTTCTTTGGAAGGAATGATGCTAAAGCTGAAACTCCAGTACTTTGGGCACCTCATGCGAAGAGTTGACTCATTGGAAAAGACTCTGATGCTGGGAGGGATTGGGGGCAGGAAGAGAAGGGGACGACAGAGGATGAGATGGGCGGATGGCATCACCGACTCGATGGACATGAGTTTGAGTGAACTCCGGGAGTTGGTGATGGACAGGGAGGCCTGGCGTGCTACGATTCATGAGGTCGCAAAGAGTCGGACACGACTGATCGACTGAATTTAACTGAATCCCCAATATGGTGGTGTTTGGAGTTGGAAACTTTGGGAGGTAATTGGGTTTTAAATGAGATCATGAGGGTGGGGTCCCCATGATACATGGGATTAGTGTCCTTATAAGAAGAGGGAGAGAGACCAGGATTCTTTCTCCATCATGTGAAGACATGGTGAAAAGGTTGCTGTCTAAAATCCCGGAAGAACTCTCACCAGAAACCAAATCTGTCAGCACCTACCAGCATACATCTTTAATATCTGATATTTGATAAAAGTTTATGAAATTTTAACTGTTTAACTTTACTATAGTCATTGACATAGAAGATGTAAACTTTATACTGACCTCTGTAGTGACAATAAGGTAATAACAGAATTTATGAATGGCCTAAAAAGGTGATGAGCCAGGCAGAGGGTGCTTCTGAAGAAATGAAGGAATAGGAGTTCTTTATGCAGGAATACATGTGGATTATGCATTAGCAGGAGCACATAGATGTAGGTAGGAAGGAGAAATGTCAAGCATTTTTCTAATTATTGGCTTTTACTTTTATAATCACATTTTTGCTAAAAGTAGCCATTCAGAAACCTCAAGTTCTCATTTTTAAAAATCACATTAAAAAGAATTTCAGCATGAGCTGGAGTTTATAATGCACTGCTTAATGAGCATAGAGTTGATTAAATTAAAAACTATTGACATGGATGCCTTAAACACTGAAGCTCAACTGCAGAGGTGAAATGATCAGGAGACACAGAGTAGAGCAGTCAATCTTCCATCCCCCCTTAGCTGAATGAAGACAGGATTTCTCATGATGACTCTGATTAATAAGGAATCTGAAGTAGAAACAGTCTATCAATGAAAGTGAGCTTGTCTTAGGTTGATCCTAGCCATTTGGCTGTTGTAGCCATCCACTATGGTTAAGCACTTGATCACAAAATGTAGGTGTCATAATTAGGCAGAGAGAGGAATTTAGGTTTAGCACAGTCACTGTAGTATGGTCTGATGTAGGCATCCAGGTTCTGGATTGAAATTGCCTGGGATCAAATTCTTGCTCTGTTCATTATTGTTGTATATGACAACTGAGTCTTGACTTTCTTATCTGAAAAAATGGGGGAAAAAATCTCACAAGGTTTTTGGAAAAATTAGAGATCATCCACATAAACGCTAGAATCAGGCAATCTTTTCTACTTCTTGGACCCCACTTCAAAAACATTATTCAGAGAAGGGATCATGAAACCAAGAATTAAAAAGTGAGACAGCATCTGGTCCAAGATAAAATAAAGCCCAGAAAGATTAAAATCCCTGCCTAAGATTATACCATTGTTGGTAAAAGTCAAAAGCCAAAACCCAACTCTTCTGACTTGTTCCTCTGCATGGTTTCCAATGAAGAGGAACCCCTCCACCATGCAAATTAGACAGTCGTCCTCCCCGGACTGTGTGTAGCACTTCTTTCCTTTTTTTTTGTTCATATCTTGCCTACATCACTATTCTTAACACATTATTTTTTATTGTCAGCAGTTTCATATTTTGTAGCACATTGTTGTAAGCTTTGATTCTCCCTGAAGCAAATGAAGTTTGAAGTCAGCAGTTCCCTGACCGTAATTAGGCATTTAATTAATACTACTGTAAAATGTGCTTTTCTGTTTGAATAGAGACTGAGCATGACTGTATCCTCACCGCAGAAGGGTGGTGCACAGTGCTACCCTTTGCGTCTGGCCTTGGAGATGAGGCCCCCATGTTACTTCCTAAACATGTTTTCTGTTCCCTCTCTGTTTCTGATATTTACTTCTTGGTGAACCCACCCTATGAGACCATACCTACTTTATAGGAAAAGATGGGAAGGTTTAGGAACCCTCTCCTATTTCTTGATTTTTCATTGTTAGCACATGGATTTTAATTGTCACAGTTGCTTCAGAAAAGTTTAAAGAGTTAACAATACCTATGTACTTCTTACTTCTCCCCAGCCCTATTCTTCATGCTTTGCTGAATAACTCAAAGATAAAAAAAATGAGTTTCACTAGAAAACAGTTTTTTCGGTACAATAATTTGTGCTTTATGTCATATTATAGTGGTGAGTGTAAATTTATCTTTGAACCATGTTTTATTAACTTTTTCCTCCATAGAGTTACATCAAAAGAGTCTATAAATAAATGATGTGCTCAGCCTGCTAGTTCTTACAAGCATACCAATTACATACATTGGTTTCAAAACACGTAGTCAGTACTTTAAACAACCATGATAATATCACAAACTAAAATATTCAACATCTCCATCTCAGTATGCTGTCACCATGCAGACAACGATTAGAATTGGTAATCAGTTCTACTGCTGGTAAGTTGAGTGGTATGATGCATTTTATATCCATGCTGTGTCAAACTCAATTAGCATTCTAACATAGTATATTTCAAAGACACTCACCTAATCTCAGAGAACAATGAATTTATTTATTTCATGTTAAAAGCTCTTACATTTTATGAAGGGTTCTTGAAGCAAAGATATTTATTGTCACAATAATATTTAAATTAGAGTTTCTGAAGAAATGCAAAAAAAAATACACTTAGTTTAAAATTCTTACTGTAAGTGATGCATATCATTACTGTGGAAGAAGAAAAGAACTTCACAAGCTATAAATTTTCAGAATTTTATAATCATATAGAGATCCTACTTCCTTACAAATAATACATTTCAAAGAAGCCTTAGGTAATGGTAAATTAACATTAAATGTGATTTTCTTTGGTATACCCCTCAAAAGTACACTTGTAATCATATGAGAGTAAAATTTTAGGTTATATACATATATTTAGCTACTTGTTTATTTACATGCCAGAGTGTAATCTCTAATCACTAGTAAATAAACCAATTATAGAATAAAATTCATATATGAAATAAAATTATACAATGTTCTATTTATACACATACATATCTATGGAGATACATGCTGCTAAGTCGCTTCAGTCGTGTCCGACTCTGTGCAACCCCATAGATGGCACCCCACCAGGCTCCCCTGTCCCTGGGATTCTCCAGGCAAGAACACTGGAGTGGGTTGCCATTTCCTTCTCCAATGCATGCAAGTGAAAAGGGAAAGTGAAGTCGCTCAGTCATGTCCGACTCTTAGCGACCCCATGGACTGCAGCCCACCAGGCTCCTCCATCCATGGGATTTTCCAGGCAAGAGTACTGGAGTGGGATGCCATTGCCATGAATATACATACACACACACACACACACACACACACACACGTGTGTGTATTATACCTTGGTTTCTCCATTAATATTTTAACAGTACATAATAAGCTACCCAGTGTCAGATTAATTACTTATTCAGAATAATAATGGCTAAATAATTAGAAAGTTAAAAGATCAGGAGGTTTTCAGGGAAAACCACCAGATGTAACTAGTATACTGATCTGAAGTTTATATTAAGCATCAACTGTCAGGCCAGTGGGATGACTCTGCCAAATGATGGCAGAACATCTGGATAGAAAAATGAATGGTGCTGTCACATTATCCATCTGTTTTGTCTACATAGTGTGAACAGTCATATAGAAACACAGGCTGGTTAGCACAGTACAGACAAAACATCCCAAATTTAAAGTTATTTCAGAATTAACATCTGGATAGTGAGACATTTTTTGTTTTTACATCTGTATGTTTGCAAGTTGCATAGACACAGCTCTGATATAAAAGATTACCATTGCATTTCTTTTAAAATTTTTGCCATTTATAGTTCATTTGATATTATCTTCTTTTAATCCTATCTGCTGAAACCACATTGATACATGGGGACATATATCAATGAAAAGCCAAAGAGATGAAAATTAAAATCTTTTGTATTTCATAAAAATTTTATTGAACATTTTAAAAAGGAAATGAATAATAATAATGAATATAAGGTTAACATTTTGCTTCAAAGTTGTTTCCCTGATTGAGTCAGTGTTTTGAACCTGGCAGTGACAGTCAGAATTCTGTTTGGGGGAGGTAAATATTTTAATGCTATCTCAGTGTGTGTGGGAAAATGTTTTCCAAAAATGTGGAAGACAGAGTTCTTTGAATTTCCATTATTTCTTCAAGTTTGATGACCTATGAACATTTATTTTATCACTCTTAGGAGCCAGCCTGAAATATCTAACCTTGCAAAATAGGAGAATATAATGTAATTAGTGATAACAGGTTGATGATATGAAAATCCACAAAGAAAAGGAAACTCTGCGATGTTTTCACATGCAGGTTTTAATTTTCCTACAAAGAAGGACTACATTAAAATAGATTATTTTTATGAAGATCTGTTGCTGGACAAGAGACATTTCAATCTGCATTCTTATATGTCTTAAACAAATGCTAACTCTCTGTAGAAAAAATTATATTTAAAATTTAATACCAGGAAAATAATTCTCTGTGATCCACTACTCTTTCTTGGGAGAAAAAAAATATATCTCTTTTATTTCTTGTTCAGTAGTGACATTTCTGAAGAAAGCATTTGTTTCAGCCAATTTATTTTTGTAGCAAGCTTGATTTTATGTAGCATCACATGGCTCAGTTCAATTGATATCTTTTTTGGTGTGAGCAGGCACATCTCCAGAACAAAACTAAGGTCCAACTTGGGATCTAAATGCAAGTGTCTTCAACTGTGCATTTAAAATGAAGACGATCCAAGACACATTGATCAAAATATTAGCATGAATCCAGTATAAATCCAAACCTGTTTGCTTGACAGAAAAGTCGTACAACCCTGTGCCCAACCCACTCTAGCAGAAGTGGGTTTATTGATTCAATTGCCTGAAGTGTATTGGGCCACTGTATCCATAAAAATAATAATTAAGCTGTGGGATTATTACATTCCACAGCTTAGCACCTGAACTATGCTCAGAGAATTGATTAATATTTCTATTTATATGTCTGTTTTCAGTTGTTGAATAAGATACCTACAGGCCATCCATCATCTTTCATTTCCATTTTATTTTTATCACTACTTCTATTAAAAGAGAATCAAGAAAGCAATGGAGGCTCCTTTCTAATAAAACAATAGAAAGACCTAACTCCTGAATGTGTTTTTCAGATTGAAATCTTCCAGATTTAATTGCATTTTCATTTGAAAGTGATGAGTTGTAGTGCTGATTAATTCCACGTATAGCATAATGGAAAGGGGATATGAATAACACACCTTCTGCAGTTTGTGTTTTAAGCAGTGCTCACAGCTCAACCTCCCATGGGTCCAGGGAATCCCTTGTCCTAATAGGACCAAGGGCACTTCCCCACAGACATGAAGATCCATAGATCTGGAAGCTGTCTTTCCCAGGAAACTATCAAAAACAGCTGTGATGTAAACTAAGACTGCCTGGCACCCTCAAACTCTGCTTGTACCCACGTTAGCACTCTCACTCTCATGTCAACCCTGGAAGAATGGAGAACAACGGGAACGAAAATCAATTCTACATCTAGCAGACTATCTAGAGCTCTTAATGAAGTGCCAAGGACTACAGAAATTCTCTTATGATCCTTGCTTTAAAAATTTCCCCAATCATCCATATAATGTAACCTGATGGAATATTTTTTCCAATTCTGCTACATGACAGGTAATGATTATAAAGAAAGCCACCTTACTTGATAAGTAGTGGTCTGCATTCCTGTTAGAGGGAAGAGGGAGGCTCTCCAAGACCAAGTCTAGACCCAGTGAAGATATAAGGCAGGAGGGAGCAGTAGGGAAGCTTCCTTATCACATTTGAGGGGTGAGAGTTTCAGCCAAAAACCTAGGCTGGCTCAAGTGCATTGTTGTTCTCTGGTGCATGTTGAAAAGGTCAGTTTTCATTCCAATCCCAAAGAAAGGCAATGCCAAAGAATGTTCAAACTACGGCACAATTGCACTCATCTCACACACTAGTAAAGCAATGCTCAAAATTCTCCAAGCCAGGCTTCAACAGTATGTGAACCACGAACTTCCAGATGTTCAAGTGGGATTTAGAAAAGGCAGAGGAACCAGACATCAAATTGCCAACATCTGTTGGACCATCGAAAAGCAAGAGAGTTCCAGAAAAATATCTACTTCTGCTTTATTGACTATGCCAAAGCCTTTGACTGTGTGCATCACAACAAACTGTAGAAAATTCTGAAAGAGAAAGAAATAACAGACCATCTGACCTGCCTCTTGAGAAATCTGTATGCAGGTCAAGAGGCAACAGTTAGAACCGGACATGGAACAACAGACTGGATCCAAATAGGAAAAGGAGTATGTCAAGGCTGTATATTGTCATCCTGTTTATTTAACTTATATGCAGAGTACATCATGAGAAACACTGGGCTGGATGAAGCACAAGCTGGGATCAAGACCGCCAAGAGAAATACAATAACTGCAGATATGCAGATGACACCAACCTTATGACAGAAAGTGAAGAAAAACTAGAGATTCTCTTGATGAAATAAGAGAGTGAAAAAGTTGGCTTAAAGCTCAACATTCAGAAAACTAAGATTATGGCATCATCTCCCATCATTTCATGGCCAATAGATGGGGAAAACGTGGCAGACTTTAGTTTTGGAGGGTTCCAAAATCACTGCAAATGGTGACTGCAGCCATAAAATTAAAAAACACCTGCTCCTTGGAAGAAAAGCTATGACCAACCTAGACAGCATATTAAAAATCAGAGACATTACTTTGTCAAAAAAGATCCATCTAGTCAAGGCTATGGTTTTTCCAGTAGTCATGTGTGGATGTGAGAGTTGGACTCTAAAGAAAGTTGAGTGCCGAAGAATCAATGCTTTAGAGCTGTGGTGTTGGAGAAGACTCAAGAGTCCCTTGGTCTGCAAGAAGATCCCAACCAGTCCATCCTAAAGGAAATCAGTCCTGAATATTCATTGGAAGGACTGATATTGAAACTTAAACTCCAATACTTCAGCCACCTGACTCATTTGAAAAGACCCTGATGCTGGGAAAGATTGAAGGCTGGAGGAGAAGGGGAAGCAGAGGATGAGATGGTTGGATGGCATCAGCGACTCAATGGACATGAGTCTGAGTAAACTCTGGGAGTTGGTGCTGGACGGGGAGGTCTGGCATGCTGCAGTTCATGGGGTCACAAAGAGTCAGACATGACTAAGCAACTGAACTGAACTGTGGTTGTTGAAGAAAAAGGCTATAAGTTGCCAAGAGGAACTTCAAAGGGCATTGGAGAGAATCATAAAAACCAAATAATTAACTCAGGTGAGTGCCTGGGACAGGAAGTCTACAATAACTAAGCAGGGTAATGAGGGAATGAGAACCAGGTAGCAAGACTATGTAGAATCAAGAAAGTATGAATCATCCAGCAAGCCAGACCTAGTAACAACAGATCCTTATAAACAACAAAAACAAACAAACAAATCAAAGTGAAAATGGTCAGAGTGAGAGAGAACCTGTTGCAGTTTTGGGAGAAAAGCAAACATCACTGACAGCTTTTGGCTGTTTGCTATAAAGAAATAATGATGTGTTCTGATTCCTGATGTCTACTATCTAAAATGGTTTGCTCATTATAATTGAGCAAGCCCCCTACCCATCCTAGGGAGGGGGTAGAATGGAAAAGACCTTTCAAAATAGAATATCATATGTCCCAGTCTGGGTGGGACCATCTCAGATTTTGACTTTGTCCTGGTGTAATCATCAGTAGCACCTCCCTTCACTCTAAAAATAGAATCCTGATTTCAATGTCACACTTTATGGTCATCTTACTAGGGCTCCAACTGAGAGAAAAGAGGGAAGGAAATCAGGAGACAATTATTATCCATTTATGCAACAAATATATATTGATCATTTACTCTATGCCAGGCTCTGGTGATACTGCTGTAAATTAGATAACTATGTCTGCTCCTGTCACAGAGTCAGCCACATAACAGGGAAGAAAAATAGCTAAAAGGGAAAGTGAATACCAGACATAGTCTGATTAAAACTAATTTAATAAAGTATAACCAAGTGGCAATTAGAGACTGTTATCAGAAAAATAATATAAATATTCCAAAAAGCATGAAATATAAAAAATCAAAAGCTGAAGAAAATAAGATGTACTATTGACCTTCTAGCCCTTATAGTGAACTGGACAATGTATTCCCTGTTTGCCCTTCACCCCAGCTTGAGGTATGAGTTGGTAAAAGTTCCCTTTCGTAGGTAAAGGATTGATTTAATCTGTCAGTCTCTCCATCTATAGATATTTATTAGTTCCCACAGTGCTCAGAGTAGTTTGCCAGCTGGGAATATAATAGTGAACCAACAGGCAGGCCTTAACCTCACAGAGCTGAGTTAGTTGAGTTCGGAGTAGTCAGAATTATCCTAAATACTTAAGAGACCAGCATTATTGAACACCTAAAAGTCAAACCAAGCACAATCATTTCTTGAAAGTAGTTTCTATTTTTTATTTTTAAAAAGGAACTGATGTAGTTACCATTATATATACACACACACACACATATATATATACACCTACATACATATATTACTTTTCTAGGCATCCTTTACTAGTTTTACACATTAGTCTTGTCTTTATGTTGAAGAACATGTGGTATATCAGAGCATGGGCAGGCAAGCATTTATTTGGTGCTTAAGAACTGAAGTTTCTTTATGCAGCCCCACATCTGACATTTTGCCCAGAGGGATTTTCTCTCTCTCTTGTTCATCCATTCCCTTTGGCCTCCTGCTGCCTAGATAGCACCCAGGGCACCCTTAACTCCAATTGCTGTCCTCTGAGATCAGGCAAGGATTGCCAGGCATTTACGACTCTCCTCACACCACTGCTGCTCCTCCACCTGGTCTCATTAACAGCATCCCAGCCTACAGCTTCACTAGTCTCTGCCTACACACCACATACCTTCCCTCCTATCACAACCTCCAAGATAGCAAGGGTCAAGAGGATCTCCTGTTGCTTTAAACATACACAATGTGTAGGAGACTTGTTCTACTTAGAATGGAAAATTATGCCAGGGACAAAGTCAACACAAAGAAACAACAGAAAGCAGAAAGAGAAATGGGTAAGTGCAGCTCCAGGAACCTGACAACTCTTTCCTTTAGGGTTGCACGCGGTCTGTGGGTGTCCCTCTGGGTGTCTGTCCATCCTACATATGAAAATGGAGGTGGATTGAATTTATCAGATAACCGTTCTAACATGGAAAGTTTGTAGATGTCAAGTAGCTCCATCTGACTTACAGGACAGACAAAAGCAAGTCATTCCATAGGCTGAAAATAACGAAACAAAACTATGTTGCTTTTTCTCCCAGAATGTAATCCACACAAAATGTCCTGTGTGACTGCAAACTTTCCAGAGTAGAAATGGATGATTTAATATGTCAAGGACCCCATTATTTCATAAAGAAAGAAAGTACAACCTTAAGATATTCTAATTCCACATGTGAACAACATAATACTGTCTTGTCTCCTGGTGATAGGCGACGAGGGAGCTCCAGCCCAGGCCCAGAAGATTCGGTCGCACCGGCCACATCCTCCCTCAGAAGGACCCTGAGTCTCTACTTGGAGCTCAGCTGAGCACCAGGCAGGGAGACGCCAACAGAGCCCAGCTTTGCTGCCTGTGGTTTTGTAATAGAGCTTAGCAGTGGGCAGCCCCTATTACAGAGCTGTTGCTGTGCGCTATTACCCACCCCTACCCCCGTTACCAGGCAACAGTTACCACGAGATCAATAGTCTTGTTCAGCCATTGGTCGGTGCTGCAGTGCCACCTGCCGCAGGGACCAACAGTCAAGGAACAACCGTTAGTGGTCCTGCTCAGCCATTGGTCCGTGGCAGTGGGCCCCTCCCCCAAACAAACGACTGTCAATGAGCGACCATTAGTGGACGGTGCAGCCAATGGTCAGCAGAGTGGTGGTCGTTAGGTGGAGAGTGAGGTAAGAGGCGGATCCCGGCCTTCTCCCGCAGGCCCTCCAGCTTACCGGGCCCTGGGTTAGCCGGTGAGTGGGGGTCCCAGAGAGTAGGCTGGGGACTGTCCTGCAGGGCTCCAAACCCCTCAGCAAGGCC
The DNA here is from genome assembly GCF_000754665.1 of Bison bison bison. Taxonomy (NCBI): domain Eukaryota; kingdom Metazoa; phylum Chordata; class Mammalia; order Artiodactyla; family Bovidae; genus Bison; species Bison bison. The sequence goes on along the minus strand of NW_011494807.1, from coordinate 5,629,876 downwards.
CTGAACCTCTCCTCGGTCCCCACCTCTGCGTCCTAATGACAGTGGCAGTCTGCATGGGATGCAGCCTGTGGGACCTGGCCCCTCCCATTGTGCATTTGGGCAGCCTGAGGAGCCTGAGGGACAGTTGGGTCCCGGGTGCCTGGCTCCCTCAGCAAGACAGCTGGGCAGGGTCTGGGGACCTGGCCCTGAGGGAGCCACCAGCTGAGATCTGCCTCCTCTTAGCCAGGACTGGGACCTCAGAGGGGGAAAGTTGTGCCTCAGAACCTTGCTCTTCCTTGATAAGATAGAGAATGACATTCCTGTGGTAGAGATTTACAGGAACATCTTTACCTGACCATGCCAGACCTAGAAAACAAAGGATGTGACACTATGAAGTTTCTAACAACTAACCACGCCTTCCTTCACCTTTCCTTAAAAAAGGCTTCACTGAAAGCTATCAGGCAGTTTGGGGGTTTTAAGGCATGAGCCACCCATCTCTTGGCATGGCTGCACTAAACCTTTCTCTGTTTCATGTTCCTCCAGAAGACAGCCATTCACCT
>NW_011494807.1:5606708-5629166 GCF_000754665.1 Bison bison bison | reverse complement strand
TTTTAATTTTATTTTATTTTTAAACTTTACATAATTGTATTAGTTTTGCCAAATATCAAAATGAATCCGCCACAGGCATACATATGTTCCCCATCCTGAACCCTCCTCCCTCCTCCCTCCCCATACCATCCCTGGAAAAATCCCTGGTATTTTCCTGGTAGAATGAAACAGCTCAGAATGGCATATTTAGGCAATTTAAAAACATTTATTATTTACATAAAAACCAAAAACAATAAGTCTGTTCTAGGTATTGTGTGTTAGTCCATGGTGTGGAGCTGCCACAATGTTATTGCAGATAATGCATATTAAAAAGTATGAAATTACTGCACACTAGCTGAGTTGATAACTCAGCCATTTAAAAAATAACAAAACCATCATATGAAAAAAAAAAAAAGGTCTCCTGAAATTAAGTTAAAGTGTATGTTGTTCCACACGGCCACTGGGCTTCCCAGGAGGTGCTACTGGTAAAGAACCTGCTTGCCAATGCAGGTAGCTATAAGAGACAAGAGTTCAATCCCTGAGTCAGGAAGATCCCCTGGAGGAGGGCATGACACCCCATTCCAGTATTCTTGCTTGGAGAATCCCCATGGATAGAGGAGCCTGGCGGGCTACAGTACATAGGTTTGTAAAGAGTCAGACACAACTGAAGCGACTTAGCATGCACACTACCAATACTAAAGGCTGTTATTTTTTTAAAAATCTATGTGTAACTGTATTTCCTCCCCAAAAGGTGGAATTACTGTTTAGATTAGCCTGAGTACATAACTATATGATAAATTCCAGTTGGTGTAGTTTCAAACTACTGGCTGATTTCTAAAAAAAAAATCTCTTGGAACTAAACTCTTAAAACCATTCAGTTCCTTTTGTTTTGATTCATTAATCACCAAGCAGGTTTCTGATCCTAATTTACTTTTCCCTGGACTTCCCTGGTGGCTCAGATGGTAAAGCATCTGCCTACAATGCAAGAGACCCGGGTTCAATCCCTGGGTTTGGAAGATACCCTGGAGAAGGAAATGGCAACCCACTCCAGTACTCTTGCTTGGAAAATCCCATGGACGGAGGATCCTGGTAGGCTATGGTCCATGGGGTCGCAAAGAGTTGGACACAACTGAGCCACTTCACTTACTTTTCCCAGTGGAACAAGTACCCCAGTGGGTCAACTCAAGTATTCCAAACCACTTAATAGTATTCCCAGTGTCGATTAATATCACTGTGGCCTGCTGAGAGTGCCCTAGGATGATAACCACTGTGACTCTGCTCTCTGGGGACTCATGACAAATCCCTGGAGCCAGCCAATCATTGGGCAAAGTACAGAAGTTACCTTCCTTCCAAGGTACCCACAACATTTAGGGATTCACAAAGTTGCTGTGTCATTCATAGCCAAAGAATATTAGTGGTTGATTAAGCTGACTTATCTCAAAACATAGCTGATACCTATGTGAGAGTGCAAATTGGTTGAAATCAAAGGGGGAAAAGAAAAAAAAAAATCAAGTTCATCAAAGGTAAGGACCAGCTTGTATTTATCTCTGCAATTCTACATTCTAGCATAATTTTTCCAAACTAGAACAATTTATTCTCTAACTATAGAAGTTTTGTTATAGGTTTTAAACAAACCTATAAACTTACGTTTGTTTAAAACAAACATTAAGTTACTTTTTAAAACTTAGCCAGATTCTATGAATTCTTCCAGAATTTTATGTGCTGTTATATTTTTATATATACATCTATGAAGTATATATGCATTAGTGAAGTGAAGGTCGCTCAGTCATGTCATGGAATTCTCCAGTCAAGAATACTGGAGTGGGTAGTCGTTCCCTTCTCCAGGGAATCTTCCCAACCCAGGGATCGAACCCACGTGTCCCACATTTGCAGGTGGATTCTTTACCAGCTGAGCCAATAGAGAAGCCCTATGTGCATTATATTTATACAATAATTATAATAAAATCACATATATGATCTGTAAAACACATTTATACTTCAAGAAGCATCTTATCTCAGCAACTGAAAGAGAGTAGAGGCTTATAGACCTTCAAGACTACCCAGCCAACCCTGCACTCTTTTCCATGAATGTGGGACTCACCCCAGACTCCCTCTAAGGCCATTATTCCAGACAACTTAAATAATTAGGATGGCCAAGAGATAAACTTGTTTATCATCCTGGCCTTAGCAATTCTGTAATAGAAAATAGTATTCAAAATTTTCAAGATTTTTGCCAAGTGCTTTTTGTGACAGTGACACTCTTGACCAGTTAACAGTAGTCTCAGGCTATTCAGGAGATTTTCAGGAGCAGTGGTATATTTCAGTGGTCAGTATAACCTGTGCCTGAAGAAAACATTTATAAGATAGGAGGCTCAGTTAGAAATGCTAGCAAGTGACCATGCCCAGAGATTTTTCTCCATCAGATCTGGAAACCTAAACAGAAAGAGACACAGAAACATTGTTTGAAACTAGATGGCATTTGTTGTGTGTTTGGATTAACAGACTAAAAGATTTTGTTCCTTGCAAAAGTCTGCTCTTAATTTTATCAACCATACTGCAAATATCTGTGACACTGGTGTTAGGTAGATTGGGTAGGACAGGGTAGAGCCATTGTGATCCCTCATCAAGTTATCAGTGCTGTTATCTCATGTCTGTCTGTTCCAACAATGCCATTTACTTGTGTGATGAACAAGTTATTTGAAGGATTTCCCCATTTTACTAAGAGACTATCAATTTGTCTTCTCATGATGATATTGGTTGACTGATAATGCCACAAAAGAAAATTAAAAACCCGTGTCGTACTTCAATACTTTATCCAAGTTGTTTTACAATCAAACTATTTTCAGAAGGGCCAATTCTCACTCAAGCAATTCAAACATTTGCTTTAAAAAGAAATTCTCAAGCAGGAGGTAAGCAGTAAGAGGTAGAATTGAGCTAGACAAGGACATGACAAGGTACAATATTCAGTGTGTACATCAGGTTCAATTTTGCTTAAGAAATGAATTTCTCCAGCTTATATTTTAATCAGCTTAAGCAACTGCATTCAGGAGCCAATAACACAGACTTGCAGGAACTGAATTACTGAAAGGGTTCTGAACCCAGGCTCTAAATCACAGGCCTTGAGCCGATCTCATAATTAACACCAAGCTGAAGCACTGCATCAGATGCAGCAGAAAACACTGCCAAAGAGCGGATGGGGAAACATGGCAATCATTAGACCCAGGCAGTAGCATCTCAGGGACTACAAAGCTTTGCTGAACGTTGGGAAGTCAGTTACATCAATGTGCTAAGCAGTTAATGTCCTGTCAGGCACATCTGTGTTTACTACCATCAGATACTCCCAGCTGTTCACATTGCCTCTGTTTGATGGTCATTCTGGGACCTGCCTGATGTTGAGAAGCGTGTTATTAGAGAAGTAAATCCCTTGCTGAAGATTGATCAAGGAGGGATGTAAGCTCGGGGGTGCTGGAGTTGGTTCATAAAGTCGAGGACAGAGATGTGTACTGGCAATTACAGAAGGTGAATTTATTTAAGACTCTTAATCAGAGCTTTTAGGGGTCTGTTATTGCTTTGGTGTAAATTATGCTTTGAACTCATTCCTGTAGTCAGGTTCTTTTAGGGCCCCTCAAATAGATAAACCATTCCTCTCCTGTGGGAAGTAAAAGCAGGCAGATGCCTTGCTACTATATAGATAAGGAAAAAGAGCCATTGAAATGCCAAGAGCAGCCTCTTAATCAAGCCCCTGGTTACTAAGGCCAGGTGCCATGTATTTAAAAGAGAAAGGGAAATGTGTCCATGCTGAGGATCCTTAGTTTGCCTCGCTCAGATCCTCGCTCAGCCCTTCCCACCATGCTCTGTGCTCAGGCAGCTTCTCAGGATTCCTGAGCCCTCTGGCTTCCCCTTGAGCTCAGCCCATGGTGCCCCTGCAGGAGGCTCCAGGAAGGTAAGACAGCATTCTTTCCCTCTTTTTGACATGCTCGCCTCCACTGGCTCTGTGAAAGGTCACAGAACAGAAGCTCTAAGACCCTTTTTCTGGCTTTCTTTGAGCCTAGGGTGGTATCTCTAGCTCTGTTACTCTTAGGGCACTATACCATTCCCTGTGTACCATCTCCTAAAACCCTGCCCACTTTTTTTCCTCTATTAAACCCTCATTGAATTATTCTAGTCTGAGTGTGCCAGTCTGTTAGGACACCAACTGGCATAATATCCCTATCCCAAATAAGCTTGCAGACTCTCTTGTGGAGAAAACTAATACCACATAAATGGCAACAGATCAAGACCCGGATGGTTTTGCACATGAGCAGCACACCTGAACCCATACAGATTTTAATGCTTCACCAGGGGAACATGAAGTCTATGCTGTTTCCCTTAATTCCGTCTCTCTCTTCCTAATAAACTTCTAAGACAGAGGAAAAGGGAAGAAAACCCGGCAAGTCAGCATCACTCTGGACAGGGTCTTACACAGACTTTTACAATCCCAGGGGCTTTCTTCCCCATTTCTGTTGTAGCTGTTTGTGCTATCTCCATCCAGCCTAACAAGAACTCTCTGGTATCCTCTGGACGAGAGATACAATCTGAAATGACCCAAAATATTATGGTTTCTGCAGAAACTATACATCCGTTTTAGAGTTAAACTTTGAAATATTCTAGCTTGTACTCTCTTACTACTGTTTAAAACTCTAGTTGGCCATTTTGGTACACTCAAGCATTGGTTAAAAGAGTTGGTTAAAACAATTTAAATATCACACAAAGCAAGAGGAACCAAGCACTTTCCTACTTACTTGCTATAGCTATTCTCTACTCATGCAATTATATCTGGTGCCCAATTCTCAGGGGACAGGCTTTGGTTTCCATCACTAACAAAAGTGAACTTTAAATATGGATATGAAGAGGGAAGGGTCTAATAGTGATAGTTGCTGCCTTCTTTCATTCACAAAAACTTTCATTGCTCTCAAATGCAGCACTTGTATATTTTCTGGAGTGACCCAGCAAAGCCAAATGGCTCAGAATCTTCAGGAAACTCTCACTGGTTAGAGGAACTTCCAGCTGCTCTGCACTGCCTTTATGATCAGCTATGGACCACCTTCATGGAACTACTCAAGGTCTCCACAGGTACAGCGATTTCTTTTTTGGCAACTTTATTGTCAGACAACCTGCCTTCTGGGTATGTTGTTATCACTGTAGTCAATTGCTGTTTCTGACATTGTTCTCGGCAAGATTGGTTTCCCCCAGACCTGCTCAGTAAGAAAGGATGAAAAGCCTAACACTGTTTTATGCACTTTTCCTTGTTGTGTGTTTTATTTCACAAGAATGGATGTGGGGAAATTATACTTTTTAATAGCATGGCACAGCCGAATCAAGAAGAGGAGGGTCATACATTTAGAAAAATCTGTCATTGCCAGACTTTCTCAGGAGAGTCCTGGCGTGTGTGAAGTTTTAGTAGATAGTTTGAAATTATTTAGTTTACTCTTCTTTTAATCATACATAGATTTGCAAAGCTTAACTCATATCAAAACTTGGGTATGCAAAGAATATATGAATATTTTGTCTTAAACTAACCTGAACTTCCAACCCTGTCATCTTCCATTCCCGCCATTCCCCAACTCTGGCAAATTTCCCATATCCTAATAGGAAAAAAAATTGCTCAACGTTCAACCCTGCTTAAAGTGTAATCTACACTGGTCATTTAATCAATCTGTTAATAGTGTTTCATCTTTGGAGTAAGCACGATTTTCTCTGAGGTGGCTCCCATGCCCTATTGCTTTCCATGTGATGTTGTCTGGGCACATTGGTTGTAAGAGGTGATTTACAAAACCTTCCGGGAGTGGAGAAGAGTTAGGGCCCTTCTACCCAAACTTTCCTGCCTTTTCTTCATCTATGTGTGGCTTACTCTGAAAGTGTTCTTAGTTAAATTCTGCAGGTGGAGTAACTTGTGATCTTGACTCAGTTTGATTGGAGTCTATTGGTATTCTTAGGTGGTTCTGACCTCATTTGGGTTTGTGCTCTTTCTCCAGACCTCTATGTGATGTGGCTTTGACTCCCTTTGGCCCTAACTTGGTTATCTCTGAAGCTGCCCATGCCAGAGAGACATCTGATCTCCCATCACCAATCCCTCTAGCCTCTTCTTCAGTCAGACTCTACTACTACATGCTCTGTCTACACCTGATAAGAACCAGGGATGCTTTGGAAAGCTAAATATCAGGGGTTCCCTCTACCTGGATACGGTATCCAACCAGACTGCCATGACCTATCCTTTAACAGGATAAGAAAGTCTCCTCTCAGAGTCTCAGAAACCTCAAGAGACATATATATAGCCATATAACTCTCCTTTCTATGTCTCCTCACACAAATTTCCAAAAAAAAAATAAATAAATAAACTTATGCTTCAAAAAAAAAAAAAGAAAGAAATATATTATTTTAAATGCTTACTTTTATCTTTCTTCTTAACTCTTGCTAAGCCCCAGGATTGTCAGAAATATCTTGCCTGTATGTATAGTCAGGTAAAGTAATGCTAACTGTTGTAACACAACAACCCCAAATCTTGGTCACATAATACAGTACAGATTTATTCTCAGTTCCAAAACAGTCCAACATGGACCAGTGTGTCATTGGAGACCAAGATGCTCTGATGCATGGAGCTAATCAGGATCCTTCCACTTCTAGCTTCATCATCTTCTAGGATATCTGAGTTTTCCACAGAGCCCTCTGCATTTGGCTGCAACTGAGGAAAAGAAGTGGAGTGTGGAGGAGTATACAGGTTTGGGGGCTAGGCCCAGAAGTTATAAACAGCACTCCATCCTCTGTTAGCCACTCTTTCAAAGATACCACCTTCCTGGGTATCCAGGAACAATAGGAGACAGATGTGATGAACATACGGCCATGTGTCTGTGACAGTCTAGTGACAAAGTCTTTTAGCTGAGCCCACCAATATTGATAGTTGATATTGTAATGGTGGGGTAAGGAATGGGAAGAGATCCAAGGAATTTGAAATATCTGCTTTCAAGCTATGAGCTTCCATTTTACAAGATAAATATCTTTTACTTCAGATTCCTTCTTAAAAGAAGGAATCCAGTTTCCCTTGGAAATATGGGTCTTTGCTGTGAGCTAGAGTGAAGGTCTGGTATGCAGGCAGGAGGAAAATACTCTTTAAAGGTTTAAAAATTCCCCACGATAATATAATTTCAGCAGATTTAATGACCCTTCCCCAAGGCAAATATGAATATAAGAATGAACCAGAGCATAGACAAAGGTCATTGAGAAAAGATAAGCACACAGGTTTAGAAACCATTTAGTAAAAGGGTTCTGAAAGTAAATCCTGGTCTACACACAAGGACAGCTTCACAGACAAGCAGCCTATGCTGTCAATCAGAAAGGGCCTCTTACTTGGTTCTGGTGTCACTGTCTTAAAATTCTTAATTTTTTAACATTGGGCCCTGCATTTCCATTTTGCCCTCACAAAATGGTAGTATTTCTGCCCACCTGTGAGGATGCCTAAGGGTAAGGGAATAGATCTGGTTGCTAAGTGCCTTCAAGCCACACTCCGAGAAACACTTTGGATTTAGTGCCAGTTCCTCAGAGGTCTCTGCATGATGGAGATAGAGGCGAATCAGCGGGTGGGTGTTCTGCTGCCCAGTTTTGTTATGTGTCTCAGGTTTATGCATGATATTTCATTTGAGAAATGAAGTCAGTGCTAAAATGAAGTTTAAAACCATTGGAATACAAAACTCCTCTTTGCTTTGATACTATAACAAAAAAGTCAGCTATGGGAGGTGAAAGAGATCAGAGCTGAGTTTATTTGCCAATTCTGTCATTTATTCACTTTGGGACCTTACGCAAGATGTAACTTCTCTGAGTGTCCATTTATTTGTAAAACTGAGATAATAAACTTGGTATGATTTTTGTTTTAATTGTATAAAATATGTGTGAGTACTTTAGAAATAATAAACCCACATAAATAAAAGGCATTACAATCATATATAAATGATTTTAAATAGGTTGCTTTATTTTAAAATACTTTTAATGAAAATTAATACAAAACTGATCACAAGTAAGGGTGTAGGAAAGAATCAATAGTGCAAACTTGATTCTACTTTCTTGGCCACTTGCTGATTATAGGCCTTACATGACAGGTATTACTAATAGCATTGTGTTGTCAACTCATTGGAAATATTAAAATAAGTGAACAAATGTCAGTCAAATGTAGTTTTCCCAAAGAGTGTGTAATTAAATGGCATTTGGTAGTTGATGGTGGTTTAGTTCCTCAGTCATGTCTGACTCTTGTGACCCCATGGACTGTAGCCCTCCTGGCTCCTCTGTCTATGGGATTTTTCCAGGCAGGAATACTGGAGTGGGTTGCCTTTTCCTTCTCCAAAATAGCATTTAGTACTTAAAATGTTGAGAAACATCACTTATGTTCCCCATTGTTCCAAAATATATTAACAGTATTAGAATCCGGGAACTCTGCATCAGCTGGCTACCACACCCAGATATTTCTGAAGAATAAATGAATCAGCTGTCAGCCAGTGTACTCTTAATGATTTCTAGAGCTTCTGGACACTCTGGCCTTCCACAATGGCGACTAAAGGGAAACAGATCTTACTTGGTTTTTCTTCCATGATTTTGCTCCTTGAGCTGTAACAACACAGTGAAGTGAAAACCCTTTACAAGGATGAAAGACTTTCTAGAGCAGAGCTTCCCTTGGTCACTTTTGTTTCCCCCTCTTTGGGTCCCACCACAGTTTTTCAAGGTCTCCCCATTTCAGAAGGCTCTTCCCAAACAGTAGACAACTTTAAATCTCTCACCAGTAACTTGGGAGAGAAGAGGAGGGACAAAGTACTGTGAAGGAATTTGAAGGAAAAAGGGAAAATATTCCAAAGAGAAAATAAACCACAAAGAAAGCAAATTGAAAGAGTACTCCACTGGCAGAAAGAGCTTATCTTTTTCTTTGCTAACTCTCCTGTAGAATAGGGGTCCTTTTGTCCTTATCCTTGATGTACACAGCAGATGTCCCCTGGCTGGGAGCAGAGTGAGATACAGATAAGAGAGACAGAGCCTTGAGTTCTCCATAGAAGTAAGAGTTTACAACCAATATAAATTTCTGATTTCATCTTGATATATCATTCTTCTGTCTTCCTCATATGTAATGATTCCCAGGCAACAAATTGGTAAACCTGGGGTCTCGTATGACTTAGAAAAAAATGCTATATTGACTTAATATCAAGGATTTTCAGAGGGATTATTGGTGAGAAAACTAAAATAATGATAATGATAATATATCTAACACTTTTGAACATGTCTAGTGACTAAAACCTGTTGTATTATCCTATTTCACCTTCATTAGGTATAAAGAATTTAGGTATTAATATTTTCCAAATTTCCCATTGAGAAAATAGCACTTAAGAGAGGTTAAATGGCTTGTCCAAAGCTGCATAATTTTTTCATGAAAAGGGTTAGGACTTATGCCCAGGATTCCTGGGAACCAGAGTCCATGCCCTCAGCTCTCTCTTTACTAACATATTCAGGGCATAAAAATAGCACAGCTACAGGAACCATAAAACGATTTTTAAAAGACCACTAGACTTGGTAACCACAACTTTAAATTTATACCTAGGACTATAAAAAGGCAAATGTACTTTGGCAATTTTCTGGTGAATTTGTTCTGTGACTACAGTCAGAGTAAATTAATCAGTCCTACCCGCTGGCTTGGTGATTACTAATTTCTTACTTCCTTTGAACAGTGTCTCAAAGTTATGTTAGTCAGAGAAGGCATTACTCCCTGTGGGAAAGAGGTGATTTTCTTAATTCTTCTTCATCCTTCAAACTGGAAAACACAATTTGAATTTATATCCTGGTCCTGCAAATCCACTGGAGGTCTCTTTTTCACAAAGCTTCTATTTTCACAATAAAATCCATTCATGCCATCACCAGATGTGTAGCTTGAACATTCAGTATAAATTGTACTTAATCATCCTCTGTTAATATTTTTATCAGGCATTTAAGGGTTTGTCTTTCTAAGAGTTAATAAGAAAATCTGTTCCTTTTACCTTTAGGTGTGTTCTTAATTCAAATATGAAAAGATAACTCTAAACAATGATAGCCTTCAGAGTATAAAAAGCATTTTAAGATTAAAAAACAACAACATTAATTATCCACCAGAATCTCTGGCAAATAAAACCCATCAAATTTCCAAACAAAATTTCCTGCTAGACCATCCACGAAAATGGGGATGGTAGTGTCCTGACTTAGCACTTTATGGTCCCAGCCTAGTGCAGGGCATGACATGTGGCAGATCATCACCAAAGTTGGGAAGAATAGATATAGAGCTACAAATCCCCTTTATACCTCTTTCTTACATTCTGGGGCTGGCATTGCAGGAAAAAATTACCAGTAGTAGCTTGTTTTAGTTCACAAAATCTTCTCACAAGGCCCTTTTTCATAAATTGAAATTTCAGTTTGATCAAATTGCTCCATCACCCAATATCACTCATCAGTGATTATAGTCAAGGCATTGTGTCAGATTATACATGGTTCTTACCTTAAAGTAAGTTATGACCTCCTCTATGGGGATTTGTTGTTATTTTTGGCCTCCCCTGGATTTTGACCTGCTTCTAAGAGCCACCTACCTTAACAAGCTGTCTGTCTAGATAGACTGGCTTAATAGAAATAAGTTTTAGCAACCCTGGAATCGATAGAATGTTACCAAGGGAAATAATATGACAAGCCACTTTGTATCCAATGTTTCCCCTTAAGTCTTTTATTTATTAATTTCTTTTACATATGATACAGAAACTCTAAAAACTCCCAGTTCTCCCTTGCCAAACAGTTGCTGAGAAACGGGTAGCATACATGAGAAGGAGAAGGAAGAGGGCACAGAGATGACATTTTTTTTTTCACTTCATTTCTTCATACAGGCATGTTCTGATTTCTTTCAGGCCTTAGGCCTGTTTTCAAAGCTGCTTTCAGCTTTATGTAATTCTAATGATTCCTTTTTAACTTGAGCTCCACATTACACATCGTTAATGGCAAATAAATGTTTCCGCCATTCTTGTCACCATCGCTTTATTACTGGGTTTGTGTGCGTTACTGAGTCCAATGGCAGAATCTCATTTCTTTGAATAGCTTTGCAATTTCGTGCACCTACCATAAAAACAAGCAAATTGACACCCTGCCAGGAGTAGCCAGAGGAGATCTTAGAAGAGAGTTCATAATGACACTGTTGCCATATTGCATGCCTGTAAATAATTCATTAAGTCAACCACCCTTTTGTTTTAAGCAAACACAAGCAGATGCCACTTTAAATTGGATTCAGACAACAGTCTTCAGAAAAGCATTATTGTAATATGACACTTAAAAAGAATAACATATTTGCTTTATTGATTTGTACAGTAGTAATACACAGTGATTACTTCTGTTATCCATTTTGCCTGACTCATGGGCTTTATCTTTCACTTTTATTATTTTATATTTGTGTGAATATGTGTGAAATTTCATTGTTAACAGCAGGAGTGTGGAAAGGTAATGAGATCAATTCATAATCAACTAAGTAAACCCATGTGATTTACCTGGTCAACACCAGGTCTGTAATGTTAACCCCAGAGGTGGAACTCTGCTGACTTCTAATTTTAGAAGAATATATGTAACCAGGTTATTAAGTGAAATGGAACAGTTTCCAAATGAGAAGCATCTCTCTCATATTTAAAGGATAAATGGACTACTGTCTTTTAGATGAATCAATGTATATATGACTGTCAAGTAAAGTTTGGGGCCAAAAATCAGGTTTATATTTTCTAAAAGGTAAGATATGTCTGCGTTGACAAGACAGTTTACTTATTGAATTTATGCATTTATTAATATCTCATGTTCCAGGAAATATTTTGCCTGAGTCACTCTGTGAGGGGGACATTTTAAAAATCTGTGCTCAATGAACGGAGTCATTGATTATTATAGTAGTTTATAATCTAAGCTTATACATTGAAATCACATGTGGGAGCTTTTATACACTACATATGCCTTGTGCCAAGGAGCTCTATTGTTATTGGTCTCAATGGGCCCTGGGCAATAGACTCTATAAACCCTCCCAGATATTTCTTACATGCAGCCATGTTGAAAACTATTGCAATTGTCTGTTGACTACATGTTCTCATTTATTTGGGATGATCATTATACCTGGAGATTCCCTGGTGGCTCAGCTGGTAAAGAATCCGCCTGCAATGAGAGAGACCTGGGCTCGATCCCTGGGTTGGGAAGATCTCCTGGAGATGGGAAAGGCTACCCACTCCAGTATTCTGGCCTGGAGAATCCCATGGACTGTATAGTCCATGGGGTCGCGAAGAGTCGGACACGACTGAGCGACTTTCACTTTCAGTTTATACCTGGGAAATTTTCAACACATTTGAATCTAGTTGTTAATAGAATGTGTGTTGTAATTATTATCATAAAGATATGTACACAAATATAGAATGCTGGGACTGGAAGCAAATTTGGAGATAAGGCTTCTCCATGGTGTAAATGAATAGAAGATCACAATACTAGTTAGTGTTAAGTACAAATCAATTAATATTCTTCTCTTTTGGAAACTGTTCCATTTCCCTTAGAATATGTCTCAGGATTTTTGCCCAGTTTTTATTCTATTATATATAGATTTTGTGTTGGCCAGAGTGGAGATGAATGTAAAACCATTGGGGCCAATCTATCGAGGTCAAGAGGTATAGAGATGAGGAAGCAGTCAAGGTGCTCTAGGGAAACAAGACCTTAGGTCTAGAAGGTCAGGGAGTAGAGAGAAGAACCATTGAGGTTGAAGAGTCAAGCAAGGATCAGTTACCAAAGTGAGTATTGAATAATACAGCAGCAAGAACCCAATATACAGTCTGGACTAAAAGTAATCAATTTAGGCAAAAAGTTTGGGAACAGGAACAAAATTACAGCAGCAGTAATAGAGGTTGAGGAAATCAGCAAATGAATGGCATGCTTCCTATGTAAGCTCAGAGGAGATTCAGGATATGGGTTGGCCTGGACTATAGGCAGAAGGAAAGTGGTGTGCCTGGCTAGAGTCAGAGAGAGGGTGAGGGAAGCTGTTGTTAGTGATCAACACAGCTCAGTCAGAACTTGATACCTAGTACAATCCTTGGGGGACATCTTTTCAAAGGGAAACCCCTAACCAGATATTCTGATTATCACTATTAGTGAATAGAGTATAGTACTGGGTTTATTGGTTCCAGCAAGGCTCCCATGGTGATTAAAATGAATGCTAACATTCATTCTGACCTATATAGCTAAGTAAACATTGTCCAGTATCTCTCTTCTGTTATCATTTATAAGAAAAACAGTTAAAGTAAAATTTTGAAATGATCTGCTCTTCCTGTCACTTACAATAATATTCACTTCGGTAAGATGATTATTTTTGTCATTCCATAGATTATATGCATTGTACATGCACTTCTTTCTTGATATTAACCTAACAAAACAACCTTATCTCTTTTTCTTTGTAATACTTGATAGTGTACATTTTCCTTCCTGAAAAACATAGAAGTCCTAGAGTGAAATATTGTAAATGGACTTATAGGGATGAACTAGAAGAATGAATTTCTTTTTAAAAAATAGATGAAATATATATTATCTCTCTCTATATATATATGTATTCTTTAAAAATAATTATTTAAGAGGAATCATTCTATAACATGTGTGAATATATAACATGTAACAGACCTTTAACTGTGTGTCCATAATAACCTTTGACATAAAACTATGTAAGTTAAAAGGAACCTTTATGCCAACTCCAACCCAACCTCCCCCCTGAAACTTAGAATCATTTGTAATTAGTTGTTCCCAATTCTTTTTTGACTTGATCAGATCAGATCAGTTGCTCAGTTGTCTCCGACTCTTTGCGACCCCAGAATCGCAGCACGCCAGGCCTCCCTGTCCATCACCAACTCTCAGAGTTCACTCAGACTCACGTCCATCGAGGCGGTGATGCCATCCAGCCATCTCACCCTCTGTCGTCCCCTTCTCTTCCTGCCCCCAATCCCTCCCAGCATCAGAGTCTTTTCCAATGAGTCAACTCTTCTCATGAGGCGGCCAAAGTACTGGAGTTTCAGCTTTAGCATCATTCCTTCCAAAGAAATCCCAGGGCTGATCTCCTTCAGAATGTACTGGTTGGATCTCCTTGCAGTCCAAGGGACTCTCAAGAATCTTCTCCAACACCACAGTTCAAAAGCATCAATTCTATGATCCAGCAGATGTCAGCAATTTGATCTCTGGTTCCTCTGCCTTTTCTAAATCCAGCTTGAACATCAGGAAGTTCACGGTTCACATATTGCTGAAGCCTGGCTTGGATAATTTTGAGCATTACTTTACTAGTGTGTGAGATGAGTGCAATTGTGCGGTAGTTTGAGCATTCTTTGGCATTGCCTTTCTTTGGGATTGGAATGAAAACTGACCTTTTCCAGTCCTGTGGCCACTGCTGAGTTTTCCAAATTTGCTGGCATATGGAGTGCAGCACTTTCACAGCATTGGGTGGGCTTCAGGCACATGGGATTCAGAGATCAGTGCTGTCATGAGGGCTTGAGCTGTATTTAATATGATCCCTACTGTGCTCTATAGGCTGTGTGTTCAACTCGTTCTCAGACTAGCTCGCCGGTACTCCACTCTAGCCTTTGTCTAAAGACCTCAAGGTAAACTCCTAAGATTAATGCAAGTTTGACTCTCATTCTTTTTAGAGGAATCCAAGTCAATAATTGACTCAGCCTAGGAAACTCACAGATGCCCCAATATAAATCAGGGGCTATTAAGGAATGCCATATAGATGCTGATGAGAGTGGTGAAAACAGCAGTGTTTTCAGAGATAGGCACACTCTACTTTCTGGAAAAACAAAGGCTGCCTCAAAGGCTGGAAGGTACAGGTCCTATTGCAAACCTCTGCACACCAGTGTATTAATGTTTTCGGGACCGACTGAAAACTTGACATCCAGTTTTCACTGCCAAATGACACAGTCTAATTGTTCACCATATCACTCAAGGCTTCATAATGAACTCACTGAACTTGCCAGATGGGAATTCTATTCTTTCAGAAGGAACTCTACCTACATTCTGATGGGGCTGCTCTCATCCCAGCTCCCTACCTTTGTTCTTACTCACTCTTCCCTCATCTTTCATTAGCATCCTTTTCTCTAAGCAGCTACATCTGACTTGGCTCTGAACATTGTATTGGAAGAGGTAAAGGATAGTAAATTATGAATGTAGATATTGGAGTTGTGTAGGATCAGACTTAGCTCTGTTAGCAAGTTATTTAACGTCACTCAGTTATAATTTCCTTATATTTGAAATGAGTGTATAATGGGGCCTAATTCAAATGTTCTAAGCATACAATGAGTTAATATATGTAAAAAGTTTAGAACAATGCCTGGCACTTGGCAAACATTCAATAAATATGAGCTAGTATGTAAAAATAGTCTATGAAATCATTCTCTACCATCCCACATCTCTTCTTCCTTTAATACTGTAATGTTTTGGCCCAAGACCCTCACTGCACTCTTAAACATGTGCTGCTAACTTTATATAGGTGACAAGTATCAGACACTTGTTTTTCCACACAGGACATAACTCCACACCATAAATCTATAATGTAGGCACCTAACAAATATATACTGAAGACATGGAATGTGGCTAAGAATGTGGCTGTGCATGTTCAAATAGGATCACAGTTGGCCAAAAGGACCATTGAAAAAACCCACTGAAAATTAACATATGCAATCAAATCCTGGTTTTTTTTTTTACAATATAAAAAATTATGTCTATAGAGCTAGGGAAGAGTTTATCAGTTAGGTCTATAATTCAGGTTTTAAAATTCCATTCCAAATATTTACTAACACTCAGTAAATATTTTCTATCTGAGTATTAGGTTGGCATATCCCCTTCAGCATATTCTAGGCAATTTACTAGGTGCAGGGAAGATGGAGGTGAATAAGACAATCTCAGACCTAGCAGAAAAAGAAAACATTAAATATTACAAGTATGAAAAGGTCTTTAAGGAAAAGTACAAATAGACATGTGTATATCAGTGTGGGATATAGCACAGGCTTCCTCTGTTCCCTGGATGTATAAACATTAGTGCTATTGGTGCACATAGAGGGTTATTATAGGCACATTATATGTAGAAAGTAATAGCTGTATCTGTATAACGCTATATAGTTTCTAACAGTACTTCCTTATTTCTCATTTGACTGAGGGTCCTAGAACTACTGACTCCATAATTAGTAATCTATTTTCTCTACCTTGTGCCCCCTACTCTTCTTCTTTTCCATTAACAACTGCTACTTACATATATTTGATGAGAACAAGGTAAATATAGTGATATATTTGTGATAGCAACAGTGGCAGGGCTTCCCTGGTAGCTCAGATGGTAAAGAATCTGACTACAATGCAGGAGACCCTGGGTTGGGAAGTTCTCCTGGAGAAGGGATAGGCTGCCCACTCCAGTATTCTTGGGGTTCCTGGTTGCTCAGGTGGTAAAAACTCCACCTGTAATGCAGGAGACCTGGGTTCAATTCCTGGGTTGGGAAGATACTCTAGAGGAAGGCATGCTGACCCACTCCAGTATTCTTGCCTGGAGAATCCCCATGGACAGAAGAGACTGGTGGGCTACAGTCCATGGGGTTGCAGAGTTGGACATGATTGAGTGACTAAGCACAGCACAGCAAGGGTGGCAATTAATATCGCTTGCTAGTGTGAATTGGATATAAAAAGGTAATTTACAGGCTTGGCATCTGGTTGTTGCAAATGATATTTGCCTACCAAGAGCTCTCTTCTGTCTTTACATGCTAATTCCTCCTCATTCTTGGAGATCCAGTTTTAGTGTGACCTCCTCAAGGAAGCATTCCTAGGTTATTCCTCTAATTCTTCCTTCTCCTTTCCAAATGAAGAGCTTGCTCTACTACCTGAGTTCAAAAATCACATGGGTTTACTTCTCTGTCTTCCTTAGGAATCATGGGCTCCTGCTCCTTAAAGCAAGGTCTATGCCTCATTTATCATTTTATCTTTAGTGTCTCATACAGCATTTGGAGAGGGAAAGAGGGAGAAAAAGATGCAAAGAGATGTGTGTGTGTGTATGTGAAAGAGAGAGAGAGAAAGAGAGAGGGTTGGAGAGAGGGAAGGAGAGAGGTGGCATATATACACACGTGCTAAGTCGCTTCAGTTGTGGCTGTCCATGGGATTCTCCAGGCAAGAATACTGGAGTGGGTTGTCATGTCCCTCTCCAGGGTATCTTCCTGATCTAGGGATCAAACCCTTGTCTCTTACGTCTCCTGCATTGACAGGGAAGTTCTTTACCACTACACTTGCAAAGCCATGGCAGTCTACAGTGCCTTTCAAATTACTTTAAAAAGTTTAGATTCCAAATTATACTCTTAGACTCCATGAAAAAAATAAACTCCCAGGACATTCTGTAAAATCCTAGCATATGTAACTCAACTCTTTCTTCTACAGAAAATTAATAATTGCCTTATTTATGGTTAAAGCCAGCAGTTGTGTAATAAAAATAGTTCAAGATTATATATAGCCTTGCAAGACAGGAGAGAAGAGAGCTAGACCGGGAGTGAGGGTACATGGGTTCCAGGCGTGATTTCATGGCTCTGGAACTCATTCTTTGCATGAGGTATTTCAAAGGTCACTTCCAGTTTTAAAATATTATGACATGAAAACAGTAAAGGTACCCATCTTTTACAGGGCAAATAGAGTCAACAAAAAATATAACATATACTATGGACAAGGAAAAAAATAAGATTACAATGAAGCAATTAGATGAAATTGAAATCTCCAGTATATAAAACATTGCAGACAAGAAAAGCTCTTTTCTCCAGATGGCTAATTGAATAGAAGATTTGTGCAAATGCATGAAAATGGTAGGCATAGACATAAGCTTGGTATGAAATAAATCAGAACAATCATGCATTTTTCTAATGTAAAAACTTCTACTTGTAAATAAGGGAAAAAGAGTAAAGGATAGAATAAAGAGAAAAGAGCATATATGATTCATTTATGTATTCAAGGTTTAGAGCTTTAGTGAAAATGACAGATAAAAGGAATTTTTTTTTCTTCTTGGATGTATTACAAGCTATTTGTTAAGACTGAATACTATTTCAGCTAAGTTGTATAGAAGCTCCTATTCTTCCTACTAAAGCAGGTTCTTTTTTTTTTCTTTAATAACAGTCCGACTTTGAACAATCAAGGAGATTAAATGGAGCATATGTTGAGACTATCCATCTTTGACATCTTGACTATCTTGTCATAAAAAAATAATATCACATAAATAACACATTAGGGGTTACTTCTCCTGCTTGATGAGACTTTTTTTTTTTTTCTTGGTTCCTACAGCCCTCTCTCTCTGGCACAGAAAATTTGGAGAAAAAGTGGTGAAGAGATAGCAAATATAAAATAAATTTCTATTGTTTTTAAGATATACATACAGTGAAGAAAGGAAAAGATAATAGATTAGTTAACAGTAAAAATACCTGAACCATAATGGACAGTGAAAGATAAAATGGCATTTATTACTATTATTATATTCATAGTAATAATACTAGCAGTAGCAGTAAATTTGTACCAAATTTCCTAGCTTTTAATGTGTGTGTAGTAAACTGTGGGCTTCCTAGGTGATACAGTGGTAAAGAATCTGCCTGCCAATGCAGGAGAAGCAAAAGATGCAGATTTGGTTCCTGTCTTGGGAAGATCCCCTGGAGGAGGAAATGGCAACCCACTCCAGCTTTCTTGCCTGGAAAATTTCGCAGAGGAGCCTGGCAGGCTACAGTCCATGCAGACATGATTGAGCACGCACATCATATGCCACGTAATCAAATGTTGCTAGGATCAATCTTGAGAAATTTACGGCAGAGCAACTGGACATTGTTTATGCTCCATCAATAACAAACCAGCACAAACTGAAGGAACAGATTCCAGTTGCTGCTAGAACAGCTCCATCCTTGACCTTGCAGAATAAAGTTGCAGCAAGGAACAGCCAAGGAGATTTAAAGGTCAGAGACAACACTGCATAACGATCTGACATTATATAAGACTATATGGAAGGATCGTTTATTCAGCAACAGATAAATCTAGGTCAAAAGAAACATTTAGAAGGATATGTTGAATTGGCTCACAATGAACAGTGTCTTGAGAGAGTTGTCATTCTTGTCACAAACTACAAAAATGTTGACTATTATCAATCATCCCACAGCCCACATATGGACTGTCCTTCATTTTCTAAAAGCAGGTGAAAATCACAGGTGGCAACAGCCTTCAGGAAACTAAACAGCAACTTAATACTGAGGTGTTTTAAGGAATCATACTGATACAAATCAGGATCCAGATAAATCAGTGTAAATATTTTTGTTTGTGTATGCCTGCTCAGTCACATAGTCATGTCGGTCTCCTTGCAGCCCTGTGGACTGTGGTCTGCCAGGCTCTTCTGTCTATCGGATTCTCCAGGCAAGAATACTGGAGTAGGCTGACATTTCCATCTCCTTGACTACTTACTATTGAAAGGCTCCAAGATCAGATTTTTTGACAGTAGAGAGAACCTGTAGGAGTTTTAGACGGTTGTTCCCGAAGAGAAAGTGAATGAAAAGCCTCCCCCACCCCACAAAAGCCAACAACCAATCTTGGCTAAAAAACAAACAACAAACCTATTAGCTATTAGGGGATTTCTAGAACTAAGAATGTTTTCATTTCTCTTTGGTTTCTAGCTTTAACAAATCAGTATCAATTAGTGGAGTATATACCTGAAGTAAAAAAGTCAAAGAATATGCTTGTATTATGTACAGAAAAAGAGACATTCGGCTGTTTTAGCTTAGTAAATTTCACAATCCAGACATGCATGATAAGAGACTAAATCACTTCCATGCTAATGCTGATACTTCAGCACTATTTTGTGACATCTTCATGGATTTAATCGTATGAAACAGCAAGTCAGCTAAGACTTCGAGAAAAATCACCTGTAGATTTTTAGGTACTTTTTCTCAACACTGACTCATCCCCATTTTTTCAATGATACATTATGAAAAATTTCACATTAGCAGCTAAGGTAAAAGAATATTACACTGAACATCTGTAAACTCATTACCTGGATTCTACCATTAACATTTCACTATACTGGTGAAGAGTTGACTCGTTGGAAAAGACTCTGATGCTGGGAGGGATTGGGGGCAAGAGGAGAAGGGGACGACAGAGGATGAGATGGCTGGATGGCATCACTGACTCGATGGACGTGAGTCTCAGTGAACTCTGGGAGTTGGTGATGGACAGGGAGGCCTGGCGTGCTGGGATTCATGGGGTTGCAAAGAGTCGGACATGACTGAGCGACTGATCTGATCTGATCTGATCTGATACTTGCTTTACCTTCTACCCATCCCTCTAGACAATTAACCCATCTTAGTTTTTGATGCATCTGCAAATCAGCGTGATGGATTACATTAACAATCTGAAGAATAAAAGTAACATAATCATTTCAATAGATGCAGATAACTTTTCGCAAAATTCAACATCCACTTATGATTCTATTAACTAATAGAGTCTTTGCACATGTAATCAGTTAAGGACTGAGATGAGACCATTCTGGATTGGGGCTGGTACTAAATCCCATGACTAGTATATTTATAAGAAGAGAACAGGACACACAGAGATACTAAGAAAGGCCAGGTTTTGGTGGAAGCAGACTGCAACAATCAGGAGATGCTGTGAAGAGAAAAGGAAGGATATTTTCAAGTCTAGAGGGAGCATGGCCTTGCCAGCTCTTTGGTCTTAAACTTCTATCTTCCAGAACTGTGAGAAAATAAGTTTCTATTCTTTAAAGTCTACCAGTTTGTGGTAAATCTGTTTGCCAACAGGATTGAGAAATAAAAATTCTGCTACTTAAAAAAAAAAACAAAAAATAACAAAGTGCATCACTACATTTTCCCCTAAATACTTTACCATGCACATCATTAGAGTTCAGTATCTGTTTACAATTTCTCTGATGCAAAATAGACATAAATGAAAAGCACACAGCTTAAATGTGCATTCTGAGTTTTGAAAAATGCATGCATCTATGTTACCAACAACTTTTAGCAACACATTGAACATGATCATGGCTCCATCAGGCCTCCAGAAACCACCACTGTTCTTATTTTTGTTCCCACCATAGATTTTTCTCTAGAACATCTTATAAATGGAGTCCCATAGTATGTACTACTGTGGAAGACTTCTTTCAACCAGTATATTATTGGGCATCTCACCAGTTTTTTTTTTTTTTTTTTTTTTACTGCAGAGGGGTTTCTGTTGTAATGATAGCACAATTTGTTTATTAATTCTCCTATTTATGGACTCTAGACTTGCTCCTAATTTTTTACTACTGTGAATAACGTTGCTGTGAACATTCCTATAGTGTTCCTTACACCCTGCATCTCATCCCCAGGCAGTCTCAGTCTCTTTCTACAAAACGGACAGTCCAGGGTCTATGTGGAAGACTATGTCCTTCTGATCATCAAATAAGTTTAAATTTCAGACTCTGTTTGGACTTGATCAATTAGTGGACTGTTCTTTATTTTCATTGAGCCTTAGAGCCCAGATGGAAAGAATTTTTTTTTTAAAGGGAAATAATGACCTTAGTCATATTCTGAAGTGTGAATGCACTGTTTACTTCAAATACTTGCAAATCTAGGAGGAAAAAATTAAAAGAATTGATGTATAATTTATTACTTCTTCCAAAAGATTGTGACTTAAAATAGCCTGGAGTTTTTAATGTTGTAAATCTCTCCAAAAGAGATTTCAAGTGCTTATCTTTTTGCTCTCAAAAGAAACAAAAAAATCAGTGTACCATAGATATCACATATGTGACACAATTTCAAAATTATCAATATTAGACTATTACTAATGCTCAGCACTGATATGAGTTGTGAAATTCTTGAATGTTTTTCTAGCCAAATACATTGAAACAAATTTTCTGGAATAGAAGAACAATTTCTCATGACTACTTCAATACTTGAAGATTTAACTTCTACAAGGCTATACAAAAATGATGCCAAAGAATGCTCAAACTACCGCACAATTGCACTCATCTCACACGCTAGTAAAGTAATGCTCAAAATTCTCCAAGCCAGGCTTCAGCAATATGTGAACCGTGAACTTCCTGATGTTCAAGCTGGTTTTAGAAAAGGCAGAGGAACCAGAGATCAGATTGCCAACATCCGCTGGATCATAGAAAAAGCAAGAGAGTTCCAGAAAAGCATCTATTTCTGCTTCATTGACTATGCCAAAGCCTTTGACTATGTGGATCACAATAAACTGTGGAAAATTCTGAAAGAGATGGGAATACCAGACCACCTGATCTGCCTCTTGAGAAATTTGTATGCAGGTCAGGAAGCAACACTTAGAACTAGACATGGGACAACAGACTGGTTCCAAATAGGAAAAGGAGTTCGTCAAGGCTGTATATTGTCACCCTGTTTATTTAACTTA
>NW_011494807.1:5605801-5606608 GCF_000754665.1 Bison bison bison | reverse complement strand
CAGACAATAAACTGTGGAAAATTCTGAAAGAGATGGGAATACCAGACCACCTGATCTGCCTCTTGAGAAATTTGTATGCAGGTCAGGAAGCAACACTTAGAACTAGACATGGGACAACAGACTGGTTCCAAATAGGAAAAGGAGTTCGTCAAGGCTGTATATTGTCACCCTGTTTATTTAACTTATATGCAGAGTACATCATGAGAAATGCTGGACTGGAAGAAACACAAACTGGAATCAAGATTGCCGGGAGAAATATCAATCGCCTCAGATATGCAGATGACACCACCGTTATGGCAGAAAGTGAAGAGGAACTCAAAAGCCTCTTGATGACAGTGAAAGTGGAGAGTGAAAAAGTTGGCTTAAAGCTCAACATTCGGAAAACGAAGATAATGGCATCCGGTCCCACCACTTCATGGGAAATAGATGGGGAAACAGTGGAAACAGTGTCAGATTTTATTTTTCTGGGCTCCAAAATCACTACAGATGGTGACTGCAGCCGTGAAATTAAAAGACGCTTACTCCTTGGAAGGAAAGTTATGACCAACCTAGATAGCATATTCAAAAGCAGAGACGTTACTTTGCCAACAAAGGTTCGTCTAGTCAAGGCTATGGTTTTTCCTGTGGTCATGTATGGATGTGAGAGTTGGACTGTGAAGAAGGCTGAGCGCCAAAGAATTGATGCTTTTGAACTGTGGTTTTGGTTAAGACTCTTGAGAGTCCCTTGGACTGCAAGGAGATCCAACCAGTCCATTCTGAAGGAGATCAGCCCTGGGATTTCTTTGGAAGGAATGATGCTAAAGCCTG
>NW_011494807.1:5591135-5605701 GCF_000754665.1 Bison bison bison | reverse complement strand
GACAACTTGAGAGTCCCTTGGACTGCAAGGAGATCCAACCAGTCCATTCTGAAGGAGATCAGCCCTGGGATTTCTTTGGAAGGAATGATGCTAAAGCTGAAACTCCAGTACTTTGGGCACCTCATGCGAAGAGTTGACTCATTGGAAAAGACTCTGATGCTGGGAGGGATTGGGGGCAGGAGGAGAAGGGGACGACAGAGGGTGAGATGGCTGGATGGCATCACTGACCTGATGGACCTGAGTCTGAGTGAACTCTGGGAGTTGGTGATGGACAGGGAGGCCTGGCGTGCTGCGATTCATGGGGTCGCAAAGGGTCGGACATGACTGAGCGACTGATCTGATCTGAAGGTGCTAGAACCATTCTTTTCCCTGTGTTATTTAACCCATCTTTTTATTCATTGCAGTAAAAATCACCCTAAGTAATCCATTGCCCAGTGCTTAGATTTCCCCTGATTTTAGGACATATAAATCTCTACCTGAGCTTGGTGACACAGCTCATAATATTATCTCCCCTTTTTTATGATCCCTTCTTTGTGACCTCTTCACCAGGACAAATCCCAGTGATTCTTCATCATTCAATTCTGAAGCCTCAAATCCCAAGTCAGTATCTTTTGTGTTTTTTTTTTTTCCAGGACTGCTAAAGTCCCTGCAATCTGGAGCTTGTGAAGCTCTGAGTGACCAAGGAATAGCTGTATATCACACCCAGGGCCTTCACATCAAAGTACTCAGTGGAGACTTCATCCTGCTCAAAATGACAAATTAAAACGAATCCCAGAGCTTTATTCTTAAAGAACATAAGACATGTTTTCTTTTTGAACATTTCATTGCACTGTCTTCAGAATCAAGCTCTCTAAAGAACATTATTATACCTTGAGATTCTTGACACATTTCCTAATAATTTGAAGCTTCTGACATTAATACAATAAAAGATTGCACTTCTGGAAAAAAAAAAAATCAATGAATCTTTTTGGCAATCGTCCTAAATCTGTAGAGATTAAATTCACTTCCCAGACATTGCTATTTCATATCAAATACAGAGTCCCACAGTATAATTAAGATAGTTGTAGAACCATATATTTCATACCCTAGCTGTCTGCTTTAAACTATCTTGGGAAGTTCAAAAATAATAAGGAAGCTACATCTTAACCAGAGTAATTACATTTGCTAAGCAGAATGGGATGAGCAAGAGCTATGTAAAGGAATAAAATAAATCCACCAGAAAATCAAGAACTTCTACATTCATTCTGATATATAAACCTTGCTGATAAAAGAAAAAAGGCTCACCTCCAGTTACAACTCCCAGGAGAATGGCAGCTATTATCCCCTATTGAGTTGGTACTTACCATATACAGCCTGAACAATTCATACAGAAAAATAAACCGTAACATTCCTGTTTATTATTACTTTAGCTGAGAGGTGGTGACATTAAACAGTTCTGCACTGCTGCTATCAATCAGCAGGCTGGTGATGTTCTCAGCATGGGACTAAGATTCCTTGGAAACCATGCTCATCAAAGCAAGCAGCTGTCAGAATTCTTCAAATTAAACTGTTATTATGGTAGTATTCATTAGTCAGTTACTGACTATTAAGATATTTTTTATATCGGCACCATTGACATTGGCTGTTGCTTTTTAATATACAAGTTACATATAAACATGATTCAGTGGCTCGTGTGAGGATGACAGACTCTATTAGAGCTTGGTGTCCACTCTCTAAAGGCTGCAGCAAAGGGCTCCTGTCTCATCCATGCACACTTGAATTTCCCTGAGAAGTTGGATGTTTGTTCTGGTGGTTAGACTAGGGAGAAGGGTAGTAATAATACATTTCAACACTAGTATTTGCCCGGCAAAGTGATAGCTCAACATCAGAAATTACAACTCTGAAAGCTGTTTCTGAGCCCCTGATGACAGTGGTTTATGCTTCTCCAGCTTGATGGTTTGGATTTCCTTTTTGTCTGAGTTGCTAGGCACGTGTTTAACTTTTGCTTGAAATCCAGAATCAAACAAAGGATGTCAAATAGGGTGTGTAGAGAAGTAAAAAGGAAAATCAGATGCAAGCTCTGATAGGAGAAAAAATAGGAAAATACTTGGGTTCTTATTGGTTTAAATAGTATCCTTGGCATTTAAAAGTTCTTAAGCTTTAGTTTTTAGTTTCAAGGCAAATTTGACCTAAGTAATTTTACTTCAACTAGAAAAGAATGTGTATTAAATACTTACTAGCCTAGAAAGAGCGATGTATTATTTACACATGTAGCACAAACTCCTTCATCCATAGAAACCAAGATCTTCTAGGTTTCCCCTTCCCTCATGCTAATACTCATACGGCATATGGAACAACAGTCTGTTTTGTTGAAATGAAGAAAATTTAGTCCAAATTGTTTATGTTGTAGATGAAGAGAGATTCAATGCGTTAGGTCACTGGTGTCAGCCTTAATTTTGTTTTTCTCCTCTATTTTCAAAATCATCTTGGATCTCCCATTCCACCCAGAAGTCAAGCCATTTCCAGGTCCTCACATGCATGACGATGCCGACAGACTGAGTATAAACTATCTTTACCTCTGCTGCAAGGGAGTGTGGGATTAGTCATTTTCTTTGACCCAGATTCTGAGATCCCTATTTGAGATTCAACATCAGGGTAGGGTTTGATTTGGTGTGTAGGAGTCAGTGTGAACCACTGATATCACGTTAATAGCTTGTGAAAACCATTGATATCACGTTAATAGCTTGTGAAACCATTAACTTTCAGGAATTTTGCAAGCCATCAACATGTTAATGGCTTGAAATGATGGGCTATGGTTGGATGGACTCTTTACAACATGGAAACTGGCAAATACTACAAGTCAAGCAGTGTTGGTGGTTGTTTCTTCTGGAGATTTGTTTGTTCTCCATTTATTAGCACATGGCTGTTTTGCTGCTGAGTCTCTTTTGCAATGTTTAGAATGCAGGAGCAAAGTGAGTACTCTGCTAATGAGCATTGCCACAATCACTCCTGATAAATTCATCCAGCAAAGAGTTACCATATTTCAGGCACTTTGGCCACCTACCATTGTGCAGAACAAATGAAAAATTTCAACCCACCATCTGCATGTAAACCTCAAGTCCTTAAGTCCTGCATCTGCATCTGACTGGAAGAAGGAAGACACTTTTGTAAATCTCTCAAAGGGACTCATAAAGCCATGGGAGTGTGGTTTGGGACCTGCAGCCCTGTGTTTGTCAAGAGTGCTACTTTTTATTAATTTCCTAGAGAGACCTGTGGGCTCTGCACTTACTGAAGACATGGAAATGAACAAGTCAAAGTTGTGATTTCACAGCTCACCTTCAAGGAAGGGGACAAAATGAACATGATTCAGGAAAATGATGATGCCTTGAAGCAAAGCTCTAAGGAGATGTGAGAGAGATGGAAGGTGGTGAGAGGGGGGCTGCTATGGGTCAGGAGTTCAGGACAGGCCTCTCTGTGGTCTTGGGAAAGAGCACTGCAAAAGGAGAGCAAATGCCCAGTGTCCAGAGTGAGTTTGTGCTACTCAAGAACAGAAAACACCCAAGGTGACTGGAGGAGAGTAAGATACATAGAGAGGGGTATAAGATGGGAACAGTGAGGAGAACAGGGGCCTTTCTTGTCTATAGGATGGAATTTGGGTGTTATTCTATGTGTAGTGAGAAGCTACTGGAAAGATTTCAACAGAGAATAGTTTGCATTTTTTAAACAATCACTCAGGCTTTTGTATGGAAATTAGACTGTAAAGGAAACAAAAGTACACACAGGAGACCAGTTACAAGAATGAATCCTGCTGTCCTACACCTGAGTGCACACTTCCCAAGACAGGGATTCTTTGTGTGTGAATTTTTATTTATAGTAGAATCTTGCCTCTGAAGCCCTCCTGGTTCAGTTACCACTCACAGCTCAAGGACCCAACTTCCACCTCTGTAAGCATTTGGTTTTCCTTGAATTGTTTCTAAATTAGTTTTTATTAACTGTATATCATGGTGTATTTACTTAAATGATTTAAAAGGTAATTTAAGGAGCATGGGACAATGGAAATAGAGCACCAAGCATGGGGAAAATATGCCCCTTACATACCAAAATCAATTTGTTTGCAATCTCACCTAGGGTTGTTATGAAATAATAACTCTTTCAGGACTGAGACAGTCTTTTCTAAATTGGTATTTGTCCACTCTGGAAGCATGCTGATGTCATCTGAGGATTTTAAAAATACCTATGCCCAGGTGTAACCCCAAGAGTTTCTGATTTCATTGGTCTACGGGAGAATGAAGACATTGCAGTGTTTTTAAAGCTACCCAGATAATTCTAATGTATAACCATGGTTGAATATTATACTTCCGAGTGCCTGGGCTTTTGGCCAAGACAAAAGGAAAATTGGTTGACTCCATGTGGCACAAAAGCAGCATCACCTGTCTCCTTTGAGCCTGGAATCATGAATAGCAGCTCTGTTTTCTGTTTTGTTTTGTTTTCCCATGAAGAATAGACAGTTCATTATAGTTTAGGCCCCAAATAGTGAGAGACTATTTCTAGAACTTAGGGCATGAGCTAAGTAGAGATGTCATCCATCCCAAGAAAGAGATGTAAGCCGTCTCAAATACTAGATTTCTAGAAGTGAGTGTTTGCCATATAGAGACAGATTCTATTTTATTTTAATTCAGTGTAAAATACAAATCTGACGTGGAATAATGGGAGAGTCCCCTCCTATAATTCCAGCCACTCAGGTACTCAGATCTTAGAAGGAAACGTATACCCAAATAAATGTCAAAAGAGCTCTCTCATGCTTTTAACCACCTGCCCCCAATATCTTGACCTTCCAGAAAATTAACATTCATCAGGGAATGATGCAAAAAAAAAAAGAGTTTGAGAGTTTCAGGAAAGGGGAAGAAAATGAGAAAAGGACATGCACTTCTCTCCTAATTTCCATCAAGCATTGTAAGGGACTTTCCCCAAATTATCTCACTTACTACCAAAATAACCCATTATTAATATCACCTCCATTTTGCAGTTGCTAAAACTGAGGTTTTCAATGTTAAGTGATTTTTTTTGGTCAAGATCCCACATCTAGAAAACAGCAGAGAAGGAATCAAATTCAAAATCCCATATTCTTTCATTGTACTATAGTTCTTTCTCAGATAAAATCAAGTGGGGCAAAGGTGCTTAGAACTGGGAAAACTGGAAAACAGATCATGGAAAATCTGGAAAATTAATAGAATGAAGAGAGACAAATGTCAAAAGCATTTTTCTTTCCTGTTCTTTCTAGAGAAGAGGTACTATATCAAGGTTTCCAAGTAGGAATTTCACATGGAATATGGAGGGATTCCCCAGCTACAAAAGCCTTCATGGAACAGGTCAGCAATGACATGGACTGCAAAATGTGGAAAAGAAGAGAGACAGGTTAGAAGCACATTACACCAAGGATCGGCAGATTGCTTTATGTGTTAAAAGACAACTCTTCCTTTTCCTCATCTCTCCCATAAAAGCATTGCAGAGACACTGACTTTGAAATGGCTTTTTTTTTTTTTTTTCATTTTTTCTTTGTCCAACTATGACATTCAGGAAAAATTCCTATCAGCTTCTATGTTTATTTTACATAAAAGCCCATTCATCATGGTGATACAGAAGAAAAGGTCTTCAGAACTTTTTCTTTTTTAATCCTCAAAGGGATTTTGAGAGTTCTGCAGAGTGGACCTGTTCTTTCCCATGGAGCAAGCATTTGCTGAAATAACCAAGGAAATGGAAGCCAGTATTTTCTACCTGCTGCAACCCACTCAACACGTTTATTTTGAGCACTTTGACACCTAGCTTCTAGTTAAACAATAATTTCGTACAGAACTCCACTTTCCATTATGAAATCATTGTCATTGCTAAAGGGACAAAACAGCTTCTTCTCAACAAATAAAAATCTTGATTTTAGCCATTTACTCCAATCAGCAACTAACCTCCTGTCAAACTAAAAGAAATGCAGTGGCACACAGATTTTCATAAAGTTTTATGAATACTTTCCAACATGTTGTTTTTTCAACGTTCTTCCAATGATTCTCTTTAAGGTTCTATCAAATTTCTAAGTCTTTAGGAAATCTTATGTATCCTTATAAATGGCCAGTGGACATCTGTATTCTGCCCATCCATGCAGTGTATATGGGCCTTTCTCTTTATTTTGAGTTCCAAAGACCAAAACAAAAAAAGTTGAACACAAAGCAGTCACTGTTTGCGAAAGGTTGGGATGATATCAGAGGCTGCCAATCGGGTTATCTGTTAGGGAGGCTGTTTGAATCCTGCCACCTCCTTGGTTTCCTGGTGTAAAGGCTGCTGTAGCCCTTTCGTGCGCTTGGGGAAATTTTTATTCTTTGCATTGTCATATCTGTGAAATAGAACTGTTTGATGACAACACTGCTGTGAAGTAGAAGGTAACCTTTGCTTCACTATCAGGCAACTGGGGAAATGCAGTCGTATCTCAGGGCTAAGAGTGATGTCATTAAAAGGCAAGGCTGTTAAAAGAGAAACACAAAACATGGACTTCCACTGCATTCTCCCTAGTAGGAAGACATTCCATCCGGGAACAAATGGCATGACTGGGTAGGACTACTCCGGGAGTTCCAGTGCCACGCTGGGACAAGAGGCGTTGACAGCTGCCAGGAAACCAAACTGTGACGTAATGGAAGTATATCATGATGCAGTTGTGTTTCCTCTCTTTTTGTTTCGTTGCCCTAAGCAAGAGAACTTTATAAATAAAACCCCAAGGCAGAGGACCAAACTTGGTGTTGGAGACTTTAATTTTCCAAATTAGTAACCATTCTAAACCATAACGTCTAGCTCAGGGTTTGAGTTGGTACTCTTTTTATCTGAACCTAATATAGAAGCATCTCTTCTTTGGGGGAATGCCTGCGTATCCATAAAAAGGTGACCATAAAGATTCTCTTTATATGCTGCTATATTCTAAATAATAACTTTTCTTAAGTGTGTGCTATATTCTTAAGCTCAGTATTAGAGAAAATTTTAGCTATTGCTCTTACCAGCAGTATGATAGTTTAATTACTAAGTCATGTCTGACTCTCGCAACCCCATGGACTCTGGCAGGGAGTCTGCCAGGCTCCTCTGTCCATGGGATTTTCCAAGCAAGAATACTGAAGTGGGTTGCCATTTCCTTCTCCAAGGGATTTTCCTGACCCAGGGATAGAACCCCAGTCTCTTGCATCACAGATGGATTGTTTACTGACTGAATTACCAGTGAAGCCGGGCAGGTACTAAAGCCACTTTTTTAGCTGCCAATTCCATTATTTGAGAATCAATTGTTCTGATTCTAGGCAACTCTGGTATCTTCAGTGATTTATTATTCACTTTGTGAATTTTTTGACCCTTTCTTTGTTTCCTTTCTCTCTCCCACTGCATTATCTTTACTTCACCATTCACTCTTACACTCTTATCTTTCCAAATAGAGATCAAGAATATAGGGCTGAAGCCAGGCAGCGTGACTCCTTGGGAAAATGGATGAGGACTGGATGGGTGAGGAAGTACTGGGAATTCTTGGCTGAAATGCAGTTTTAGAATTTTCTATGGATTTTATTATCTCTGCTCTTATTCTTTCCCATCCAAAATTATAATTGAAATATAACCGTTTTATGTATCTGCATCTGGATATAATGCAGTCTGTGCACTCTGCCTATAAAGATGCTTGGATTGGTAAAACATCTGGAGAAAAAGAGGGGTTTTGATATTATCTAAACTTTGGATGTTGTCATTTTTTTATTTGCCTATCCAGTGTTTATAAAAGAATAAGATTTTCCACATTGTTGATAGAAATTGTATATTGAAATCATATGGAGATCTTTTTTCAAAGTACACATGTACCATGTCTAAGCCTGGAGATTCTAATTTAGTTTTCTGTGTTGGAGATCAGGCCTGTATGCTTTTTAAAACTTTTCAGCTGATTCTGAACTAGGCCTCTAACTGAAAACCAATAGGGTGAAGACAAATTAATTTTTATATGTTTTCTGTGATGGTATTACTTTGACTCATAAAAAAAAAAGTCACTACTTCTCTACTATCCATTTTTAAAAGAATCCTCTGGAGGTTGTTTATATGATTTTTATTTACATACACATTTCCATAGGTGAAATTTTTAAAAGCTCCACTCTGCTGAGTTACATGCTGCAATCCTGATTGCTATATTCATTTTAGTCAGCAAATAGAATTCTCAATCTCACCAATTAGAAAACAGACATAAAAATACCTGTGATAAGATGCTTAACTATGGATCATCGAAAAAGCAAGAGAGTTCCAGAAAAACATCTATTTCTGCTCCATCGATATGCCCAAGCCTTTGACTGTGTGGATCACAATACACTGTGGAAAATTCTGAAAGAGATGGGAATACCAGACCACCTGACCTGCCTCTTGAGAAACCTGTATGCAGGTCAGGAAGCAACAGTTAGAACTGGACATGGAACAACAGACTGGTTCAACATAGGAAAAGGAGTATGTCAAGGCTGTGTATTGTCACCCTGTTTATTTAACTTATATGCAGAGTACATCATGAGAAACGCTGGGCTGGAGAAAGCACAAGCTGGAATCAAGAATGCCCGGAGAAGTATCAATAACCTCAGATATGCAGATGACACCACCCTTATGGCAGAAAGTGAAGAAGAACTAAATACTCTCTTGATGAAAGTGAAAGAGGAGAGTGAAAAAGTTGGCTTAAAGCTCAACAGTTAGAAAACTAAGATCATGGCATCTGGTCCCATCACTTCACAGAAAACAGATGGGGAAACAATGGCTGACTTTGTTTTGCAGGGGCTCCTAAATCACTGCAGAAGGTGATTGCAGCCATGAAATTAAAAGACAGTTACTCTTTGGAAGGAAAGTTATGACCAACCTAGACAGCATATTGAAAAGCAGAGATATTACTTTACCAACAAAGGTCTGTCTAGTCAAGGCTATGGTTTTTCCAGTAGTCATGTATGGATGTGAGAGTTGGACTATAAAGAAAGCTGAGCACAGAAAAATTGATGCTTTTGAACTGTGGTGTTGGAGAAGACTCTTGAGAGTCCCTTGGACTGCAAGGAGATCCAACCAGTCCATCCTAAAAGAAATCAGTCCTCAGTGTTCATTGGAAAGACTGATGTTGAAGCTTAAATTCCAGTACTTTGGCCACCTGATGCGAAGAGCTGACTCATTTGAAAAGACCCTGATGCTGGCAAAGATTGAGGGCAGGAGGAGAAGGGGATGACAGAGGATGAGATGGTTGGATGGCATCACTGACTCGATGGACATGGGTTTGGGTAGACTCTGGCAGTTGGTGATGGACAGGGAGACCTGGTGTGCTGCGATTCATGGGGTCTCAAAGAGTCAGACACGACTGAGCGACTGAACTGAT
Source organism: Bison bison bison (assembly GCF_000754665.1). Classification (NCBI taxonomy): domain Eukaryota; kingdom Metazoa; phylum Chordata; class Mammalia; order Artiodactyla; family Bovidae; genus Bison; species Bison bison. The sequence continues at coordinate 5,596,328 of NW_011494807.1, read as the reverse complement.
AGTAAACCAAAGATTGGATTATACATCAGAAATATGGGTCTGATCACATCTGTGCCCTTAACTCTAGGGCTCAGTATCTGCATTGGTTAAATGCAGAGTTGGTTAAGGTAAGCCCTGGGGTCCTCTTTGGCTTCAGCATTATGGGATGCCATTTACATTCTAGTCCTGTGTGAAATGGACTGGCAGTTGCTAACTGAAACAAATGCATGAGGAGTTGCCTTTGCTGCTTTCCAGAGGACCACTGTAGCTATGGAGCCAGGAGTACCCAGGAGCTACCCTTTCCCTGTGCCATCTGCCCCAGCCAGGAATGGTTTGGTCCACATAACCTGTTATCTAGGTAGTGGGCCTTAGACTGTCAGATTGCCTGTCAATTTCAGTTCCTTTGGATTCATGACCCTTAAAGGTATTAGTATCAGACTTTATTTTTGGGGGCTCCAAAATCACGGCAGATGGTGGCTGCAGCCATGAAATTAAAAGATGCTTACTCCTTGGAAGAAAAGTTATGACCAATCTAGATAGCATATTCAAAAGTAGAGACATTACTTTGCCAACAAAGGTCCGTCTAGTCAAGGCTATGGTTTTTCCATTGATCATGTATGGATGTGAGAGTTGGACTGTGAAGAAGGCTGGGTGCCAAAGAATTGATGCTTTTGAACTGTGGTGTTGGAGAAGACTCTTGAGAGTCCCTTGGACTGCAAGGAGATCCAACCAGTCCATTCTGAAGGAGATCAGCCCTGGGGTTTCTTTGGAAAGAATGATACTAAGGCTGAAACTCCAGTACTTTGGCCGCCTCATGTGAAGAGTTGACTCATTGGAAAAGACTCTGATGCAGGGAGGGATTGGGGACAGGAAGAGAAGGGGACGACAGAGGATGAGATGGCTGGATGGCATCACTGACTTGATGGACATGAGTCTGAGTGAACTCCAGGGGTTGGTGATGGACAGGGAGGCCTGGCGTGCTGCAATTCATGGGGTCGCAAGGAGTTGGACACAACTGAGCAACTGAACTGAAAGGTATTAGTTGCCTGAATTACTGACTGATGATGACTGTCATGTATACACAATTAACTCTTAGTTTCACTAGCCCTAAAATGAGACCCATATGTTGCTAATCTACACATGTGTGTTAGTCTGTCTTCCTACAGTGGAATCACAATCAGGTACTTCAAATGAGATGTAGACTGGTGATTTTTAAGCACTTTGGCAGTCATGCAGAATTTCCACTCCATTGACTGATCTGTACCACACTTAGTAATGCCTATCTTTTACATATGATTTTACAACCATTTACAAGAGATTGAGCATAGAGAAGTACACTTTCTTTTTTTTCTTTGCCAAACCATACTTAAATTACCCTTGATTAAGAGTTTTTCTCTAGTTTTTCCTCTGGGTATTTGTTACAAACAACTTTTCTACTAAATAAAAATCTTTTTAAAAAATGCTGTACATAGTTAAATATAATACATCACACATACTTATATGTGATTCACAAGAATAGTTGCTTTTTTGTGCATCTTTTTTGTCGTGTAAAATAGATACTCACTGAATTACTTCCTTTAATTTTGGAATGCCCACCATTTCTTTAATATGGTGTTGAATGAGACTTGCATGGGTATATTGTAGACCTAATAGTAATCTCTCCATTTAAACACATGTCACAAACTTTTGCTCTTAGAATCCTTCAGAGTAGTTTACTTTTAAAGTAGGAAGAAATAAACTATTTTCTATATCATACTTCCTGAGAGTTTTAAACCATTGAAGCAACAATATCTATTCTTTGTTTGTACTGGTGGTTCAGATGGAAAAGAATATATCTGCAATGCAGGAGACTTGGATTCAAATCCTGGGTCAGGAAGATCCCCTGGAGAAGGGTCTGGCAACCCACTCCAGTATTCTTGCCTGGAGAATTCCATGGACAGAGGAGCCTGATCGGCTACAGTCCATGGGGTTGCAAAGAGTCAGATACCACTGAGCAGCTAACACACCCACCCCCTCTAAATAATAGTTCTCAGCATTCTACATGTGTCAGTACCCTAGACTATCACACACTTTTCTTACCTGCCCAAATGTCTACCTACTGTATCTTCATACATTCAATGAACACCCAATGAGTATCTACTCTGGATTAGCTCTTTACAAGGCAATAAGGGAGAAGCAGTGGGAAAGAAGACACTGTCCCGATGGAGCAAGGAAGACTAATTAATTAGTAAAGAAGTACTAATGAATGAGTAAAGAAGATACTTAAGAGCATATTAAATACTATAAAGGAAAATACTTATGATCTGATACAGACTAGGGGATTATTTTGTATTGGGAAGTGAGAGAAAGCTGTACTGAGAAGGTGGCAATGCAAATTGGACTTTAATTAAAAAAAAAAGGAAGCCAGAGGTGATGTAGAGAAAGAGAATCTAAGCTGTGGGAAGAGTAAAGGCTGAGACACCAAGACTGCCACAAATGTGGTGCATTTGAAGGAAGAAAAGTCAGTGGTGTGAGTAAGATGAAGAATGGAGAAAAACATCTGAGAGAAAAGTGAGTTGTGACAGAAAAACTGGACTTTATTCTACAGGCAAATGTAAGCTACAGAGTATTAATCTGCATGCAGTGGGGAGTCCTGAAAGGTAGCACTTGGTTTATATTTTAAAAATTAGCTACTGCTTGGAAGTTGGATTATAGGGAGCAACAGTAGAAGGAAATCAGCTAGGAGGAAACTATTGTCTTTATTATGGGATACTTACGAAGCACAGAGAGGAGTCTTATATGTTCTAAGTATTCAGTAAATGTTAGACATCATTGTGATTTGTCTGCTTTCTTCTCTTTCCTCTTTTTTGTTCTTCTTATGATGAGTATCATTCTCATTGTCATTATTTCCATAGTCCATTTGGGAGATGATGGTGGCTTGAACTAGAGGTTTAGGGCTGGAGACGAAAGGACAAAGTGGATGGATTTGGAAAAAGTTTGGGGTTCCTATACATCTTTTGAAGCCCAGATTTAGTCCTAACTCCTCATAACATTTCCCTGATCAATCACATTTCCTCAGTTAGCTATTAAATCATCATGAATCTACTTCTAGTCAGTTTTGTGTCTAAAACTCATTAGGTAAAGAAAGGATTTGTGAAATGCTTTGAGAATTCTGAATCCCAGGTTCAACTCTAAATATCTTTATTCTGAAGAAGGAAGAAATCTGTATTTCAAAACGTATGCTCCAGGTGATTCAAATTACGGTGGCTTGTCTACCCAACCTGGAGAAATACCAGTCCAAAGTTTGGAAAAGAGAATAAGACGGGAGATAAGAGATTTGGGAGTGTATGTATAGGTAGCAATGAAAGTGCTTTTCTGGTGGCTCAGCAGTAAAGAATCCCATCTCCCAATGAAGGCGATATGGGTTTGATCCCTGGATCAGGAAGATCCCCTGGAGAAGGAAATGGCAACCCATTCCAGTGTTCTTGCCTGGGAAATCTCATGGATAGAGGAGCCTTGCGGGCTACAGTACATAGGGTTGCAAAAGTGTCAGACATGACTTAGTGACTGAATAACAACAACAATGCAATGAAAACCATGAGCGTGGCTGCAACTGACTGAGGATAATGCGTAGAGGGAACAAAGTAGACCTAGAACTAAGCCTTGCGGGGGGAGCCTTTGAAAGAGAATGAGGAGAAAGAAAGCTGAGAGCTGTATCAGTGACGCCTAAGAGCAGAATTTCAAAAAAGTACGGTCATACATTCATTCCTAGGAAATGCTATTAGAAAGCCTTCTCTGTGCTAGGCACTGGAACACAGCAAAGAACAAAACAGACAAACATCCCTGTTTCTGTAGAATGTTAGTCAAATGAAACAAAATGGCCTGAAAACCTCAAAATAGAAAAGAGAGTTTTAAGGACTGTTAGGTAGATGCCCAAATTGCAGAGGTTTGGGAAATGAGTAGGAGATGAAAATGTGGAAACAGAAAATGTGATTTATACGTTCTAAATAGCCCTAAAGGGGAGAAAGGAACCAAGCTCTATATAGCCTCTCCCTGCAACTCATTAGAGGAAATGCATGACCTCAGGGACAAAGAAGTGAAAACCTAATTTTGAACTCTAGCACACAAAATTATAGATGTTGAAAGAGCTAAAATATCTTCAAGTGACCTGGAATCTAGAAGAACAAAAATAGAACCCTTTGCAGAATGGTCCAAAAAACTAGCAAATAACAAAGACAATCTGGTGGTTTCTAGAAGAGAGAAAAAATTTTGTAAGATTTTTTGGACTAATAAAGAATGAAAATGCATGAATTAAAAGTAGTCAAACATTAAAATTATGAGATTGCTATTCTGCGAAATATTTTATCCATATAAAAATAGAGGCAGAAAGGAATTTAAGACAAATATAAAACTGTGTGACTCACACTCATTTCCTCCTTTCCTGATTGATTTCTTCCTGCTCTTTTCCTCAGAAACTGAAAAGTGCACCTCAGGTCAGAGAAATCAGTTGAAAGTCCAGAACTATGTTCATTGTTAAAATCTGTAATATTAAGTAGAGGTGCAGATATGTCATTTATTCCAAACTCTGAAGACCTAAATGCTGTTTCCCAATGGCACAATTAGATACTCATGTATTGGGGTACAATTTCTAGTTAATAAAATTGATTATTTCCAAGTATACATTAAAGATTATTTATCTCAATTTTTTCATGATTAATATTACATGAATCAAAATTCCAAAATTTTTTGGAGTGTGTAGTATATTCAGCATAATAATATTTGGTTGGAAACCAGCCTGGAAACTAAATTTATGAAAACTATCAGGAAAATTTTCAGATGAACCAATGATTCAAAGACAAACAATAGACTCACACAAAATCAAAAAAGAAAGACTAGGAAATTTTATTTCTAATTATGGAATAAAAATACTTTGTTTTCTACATAATATAAAACCTAGATATCATAGGGGAGTCTGACTAGATAAAAATTTTAAATAGTAATAATAAAAATAATTAGCATAAGTTAAGTGAGAAAAACAGAAGAAACACTTGCAATCATTATGACAAAGAACTAACTTAACTTCCAAAAGTACATACATTAAGAAAAGGAGAAATGATCCAATAGGAAAACAGTAGGAAAATATGATAGGGACTTCATAGTAAAATATATATATATAATTGTTAGTAAAATTGATATAAAGATGTATTTATTCAGTTTTTTTTTTTTTTTTTTGCT
>NW_011494807.1:5566811-5591035 GCF_000754665.1 Bison bison bison | reverse complement strand
CAAACTGTGTGACCCTAAAACCTGATCCCTCTCGCATCATGATGTTGGTTGGTCTCCCAGGTGGGTGACTTTCCCACCCACCTCCCAGGTGGATGACTTGGAACAGCTCAAGTCCTGCCCCATGTGCGGTTCTCAAGGGGCAAAAGTCCTCACCAGATCTGCTGCTGGGAGTGGCTAGAAAGCCATGCCAACAAGACATAATAAAGGACTCAGTAAGACTTGAGCCCAAGGTCCTGGGAGCCCAAGGAAGTTCCTACTTCCAAATGTACATTTATCAGGGATCTGGGGAATTACTGCCCTCTCTATGAATCTGTGTAGTGGGACGTCCCCCCAAGACCACCCTCAGTGAACCACCCTGTGATTCACTAGAAGGACTCACAGAACTCAGCAAAGTTGCTATATTCATGGTTTATTGCAGAGAAAGGATACAAATTAAAATCATCAGGTGGGATGAACTGGGAGATTGGGATTGACATATATAAAACATATAACTAACGAGAACCTACTATATAGCCCAGGGAACCCCACTCAGTCCTCTGTGGTGACCTAAATGGGAAGGAAATCCAAAAGAGGGTGTGTGTGTGTGTGTGTATGTGTGTGTGTGTATATATATATATATATATATACACATACATGATTTACTTTGATATTCAGTAGAAATTAACACAACATTGCAAAGCAACTATACTCCAGTAAAATTTTTTTTCTGATATGGTTTTTAATTTTATTTTATTTTTGAACTTTACATAATTGTATTAGTTTTGCCAAATATCAAAATGAATCCGCCACAGGTATACATGTGTTCCCCATCCTGAACCCTCCTCCCTCCTCCCTCCCCATGCCATCCCTCTGGGTCGTCCCAGTGCACTAGCCCCAAGCATCCAGTATCGTGCATCGAACCTGGACTGGCATAATTAAACTATCACAACTACATGAGCTTAGGGTACTGTTATTACTCCCATTTTCAAAAAATAGCTAATTGTCCTACCACTATTTTCATAAAAGCTCCCCTAATCCCCACTGATTTGTAATGCTACAGATATTATATAGTAAATTTTCCCATATCAATTGGAATGTTTCTACACTCTTGTTTCTTTCATATTTATTCCTGAACAAATGCTACAATTACTTCATTACTATTACTTCATGATACCTTGATATCTGATAAACAAAGTTTCATCCTTGATAATCTTCTGCAGAACTTTTCAACTATTTTAGGTACTTTTGCACTTTTATTAAGCTTCAGAGAATTGAAAACATTTTTCTGTCCCACAAAACATCTAACAGGAAAATGAGATTATATCCTCTCCATGATCACAGTCATAGCAATGCATTTGTTTAGGTCTTCTATAATTTTCTTCAATACTGTTTACAATTTTCTCTGTACATCCTAAGATGTTTTGTTAGAATTATTACAGTTACATCAGACTTTCTAACTACCTTTTTCTCATGAATAAAAAGTTAAACGACTCTTACCCTTCCTTATGTATCTGGGTATCTCTAAGACTTGACACCTGTCAACCTCACTTCCAAGACTTGCTCAGTGATCCACTGAAAGAGTTTACTTATTTACCCATAAGTAAATAGATTTTGAAAGAATAAACTGGCAATGTCCACTTTAAAAGAGGCCAGATGTACCTTTGAAAGGAAATGAAACCAAATTACTCAAAAGAGATGATGGCATTAATGGTCTATAAAAGACTAATGATAATTGGTCAAATGAGTAAATGTCAAAAAAAAAAAATCCGCTAGTTGAGTTTTTAAGTTTTAGAACCACATGACATAATCTGCTGATTAATGAAAATTATTTCCTCTTAGTGGCCCTTAAATATCATGAACAATTATAATTATCCCTGCTCATTTATTTATAAAATATTCATATTCCAAATTTACAAGTGATGTTCCAGTGAACAGTTAAAGGAGAAGTCTAAGAAGAAAAAGAAATATATATATATATATGTGTGTGTGTGTGTGTGTATATATATATATATATTTTTTTTTTACAAAAATAAAGACCCATAATTTAAAAGTTATACTTCTTTTTGACCCCTAAACTCTACTGGTCACTGTTGTATTATATACTATATTCTTTCTAGTCATTGTCATTTTTTTTATTGCTCGTAACAGTTGAGAAATTTCATTAAATGCCTACTCTGTAGCACTGTGCTAAATACAATAAAGCCTCACAAAGGAAATTAAAATGTTTTTGTGGAAATAAGAGATATCAATATGGAATAATTACGAAGTAAGTATACATAGCATAGGTAATGGGGAAGGCAATGGCACCCCACTCCAGTACTCCTGCCCGGAAAATCCCATGGACAGAGGAGCCTGGTGGGCTGCAGTCCATCTTGTCACTAAGAGTAGGACACGACTGGGTAACTTCACTTTCACTTTTCACTTTCATGCATTAGAGAAGGAAATGGCAACCCACTCCAGTGTTCTTGCCTGGAGAATCCCAGATACGGGGGAGCCTGGTGGGCTGCCATCTATGGGGTCACAGAGAGTCAGACACGACTGAAGCAACTTAGCAGCAGCAGCAGCATAAGTAACAGGTTCCAAGACATGCACTTGTTTACTGAAAAGCAAAACAAAAACGAAAGAAAATGCAGAGCTTCCAAAGAGTTCTAAAATATAAACTGAAGAAAAATAGAAAGAATAGATCCCCATTTTCATATAGTCCAGTGCCTATAATACTGGATTCTGTGGCCTATCCTAGTTTCTTTTAGTTCCAGAGCCCCTGCTCCAGAGAGCTAAGAAGTAAATTGGAAGGATTCAGTAGAATATTATAATCTTTATCCTTCCTTCAGTGAGAGGGAATGACCTATTTCAAAAATTTTATTTAATATTTAGTTTCCATGTGCAAGAAAGAAAATGCTTATTCTCTGTTGCTTGTGTGGTTTCTGTGTCATGGCTGAGCTTCTGGACTACATGTTATTCATTGCTTGCATGTGCCCAAGTTAAGCAAAGATGTTCCCCCAAAAGAGTTAGATGAGATTCTGCAAAGGATAACCTAGACATAAAGAAAGTAAGCCCACACAGAAGATGTCTCTGTTTTGTTCAATAAGTGTTTTGTGCAAAGTTAGCATTCATTAAATATTTGCTGAATAAACATTAGTTTATTTATACCTGTTATGGGAAATAATATTCAAAACATCATATTTGGGGAAGGCCATATGAAAAGGGAAGATAGTAACAGTAAACAAATGGTTAAGCCACACCACATGAATCCTGCTCCTTGAGGCAAAGTCAGTAGGCTTTTTGTTTTCTTTAGTTATATATGTCTTTGGATTTGTGACCAAATCTTCCTTGATTTGTCAGTTTTTAAAGCCAAGGAAAAACAAAGAGAATATTCCGAGTAGATACATACATAGTAATTTCTCCACATAATTATTTAATGTTGAGGGAAAGTACTTTAAGATAGAACAAATAAACAGTACAATTTCACAGGTGAAAGTGAGTGGGGAATTTGATAATGTTTATATCATCTAATTCACTTCTTTCATTAAGCAAGATAACCTCTCCTTCCATGCTGCAATATGGAAGTTGTTTGTAAAATGGAGAGTAAAATTTCAATTTGATGGATAACCTTTGTTTTTATACTAATATACACTCTCTTGACCTTCAGAGTTCTTGGATGTAGCAGCTGATTTCAACTTCAACCTTTGTTCAGACTTACTAACAACCATAATATTTAAATAGCAAAAGTTATTTTAACATTGAAATTGTTAGAATTTAGGGATGTCGGAGAATCAAGGGAAGGGGGAGGTTCCTATGAAGAGGAATTTACCCTAACACATCCTTGGCCCCTCCCTATTTTTTAATCAGTCTACCCCACAAAAAGTGGCATGACCCCACCTGACTTGTGAGTTTGAAAATGCTAACTGGCCATAAATGACCCTCTCAGCTCTTGCTCCTCTCGAGAATCTTCATCCTCCAGGGGCTGTCTACTAAAGATGAGGAGGAGGCATATTAGTTTCTTGAAGCTGTTATAACAAGTTACTCCAAATTGAGTGCCTAAAAATAACAGAAATTTACTCTCTCAGAGTTCTGGAGGCCAGAATTCCAAATTCAGTTTCACTGGGTCAAGATCAAGGTGTCAGTAGGGGTGGATTCCCTTAGAGTCTCTAGAAGGGGGGGCTATTCCTTGCTTCTTCCAGCTCTTTGGCTGCTGGCATTCCTTGGCTGATGGCTGCAGCATGCCCATCTCTGTCTTTGTGGTCACACTGCTTTCCCCTCTTCAGCTTGTCATTTATGCTTCTGACTGTCTCACAAGGACACTTCTCAAGGCATTTAAGGCCCATTTTGATAACCAGAAAAATCCCTTCATTTCAACATCCTTAACATAATCACATCTGCAAAAACTTTACCAGCTAACATTCATTGGTGCCAGGAATTAGGATCTGATATCATTGATGGCCATTATTCAGCCTGCTACAGTGAGGAAGCCGTCCATTATGATCAGGACAGACCAGGAATCTCCCAAATTCTAGTCCATTTATCCCACAGACTAAGTTACATTCTCCAACTTAACTTTGCCCATAATAAAGCTAGTATTTTGTTCTCCTAATCTTTCTCTTCTCAACGTATTTAGAACATGGACACAGAGGGCAGGTGCTATTTATTGGAGGCCTCTTAAAACTTAGTGGAGAAATGATATAAAAATCATGGCACACATAATCGCAGGTAGACTACTTCAGAAAGTCCATTTTACTGTGTACCACTGTGAGGAGGTAGAGGAGCAAAAACAAAATAAGGCAAGGAAAGGAGAGGTGGAGCATGGAGATGCCGACCTAATTCAACCACTGTGTGCACACTCATTATGCACAATGGAGTATCTACATATGGTACCTGAAAAATATCACTGAATTAATAATTTAGATTGTGATTATGCCTCTAATTTCCTACCATATTCTACTAAATAGACATTGTAATGAAAAGCATATTTTATTTACAATTATAGTTTATGAACCCAAATGTAAACTGACAGTAATGAGAAGTTGGTGTCACTAAATCCATTTTAATGTAAATTGCCACATTTAAAATTTTCTGAAAGCAGGAAGGGCAGTTAATGAACCTAGTACTGATATCCTTGTCAGAAATGCCTGACTTAAACTCTGATCTTCTGTTTCAGAGTGCTCGATGATCACTTCCTCATCATTTAAGTGTTTATTGTTTCTCTTCCTGATACTCTAATTATAACAGTTTTTCTTTCCTCCCTCCCACCCCTCCCAGCTATCAGCAAACCTGGTTTGAATTAAAAAGGAACAACTCTTTGCTATAAACACAAATCTGTCTCCCAAGCAAGAGCTCCCTTGCTGTGTATGTAGCAAAGAAAGCAATGATGTAACAAGGATAATTATAACCTGAGCTGGCTGGTGTCACTACAGAGAGAGCTTGTCAACATTTCGCTATGCATAATGTTACCATTGCCTCTGCTGATAGGAAATACCAGGTTTTGGGTTCTCTGACAGCTTTAGGTCTAACAATGCAACTTTTAATTGAAGAGTCTGCTACAAAACGTTGTGTTTACTGCAGCCTTAGTATTATAATGCACAAAGTCTCCCCGCCTCCCAGTGGGGACCACTGTAGAATTGAGGCCTACTTAAGGTTAAGGTGTTTGAAAGAAGCCATAAGAGGAATGATTCATACTTAAGGTGAAAAAAGCAAGTTTTTTCAGTAGTTCTTTTTTCTTTCCTCAAAAATGTGTTCTCTTGGTGATATTTTAACTTGTATTATCCAGAAACCTACAACAATTTTATGAAATTTTCATAGAAACTAGAGAAAGTAATGAAGAGGTCAAGGCTCACCTTTAAATTCATAGGCAAGTGAATGATTTGGGGGAAAAAACAAGTTGGAATTCCTATCATACATAAAATACTCATATTCTGAAGACATAAAGAGCCTTTAGAACTTGATTAGATAAATACCAATAACCCAATAGACAAGTGGGCAACAAATATGAGCAGATACTCAATACAAACAAACATAAATGTAAAACTGCCGAGCCTTATTGGTACAAAAAGAAATGCAAACTAAAATCACACCAAGATACTCTTTTTCACCTTTTAGATTGGCAAAAAATCTCAGTCTGGCAACACATTCTATTTGTGAAAATGTGGGGAACAGTCCCATTAACTGCCAAGAAGAATACAAAGTGGTCCAAACCCTGTGGAGGGTGTGTTAGTTTTCTGTTGCTGCTGTAACAAAGAGCCACACCTTAGAAGCTTATAACAAGAGAGATTTATTACCTTACAGTTCTGTAGATTGGACATCCCACATAGGTCTTGCAGAGCTAAAATCAATGTGATGGCAGGGCTGTGTTCCCTACTGAAGATACCAGAGGAAAATCCATTTCTTTTAAGTTCTAGAACTGAGGTCCCTATTTTGTTGCTCATTCAAGTTGCTGGCAAAATTGAGCTTCTTATCTGTCAGCTGAGGGTAATTCCCAGCTTCCAGGGCTGCCTACCTTCTTTGGCTCATGACTCTTTTCTTCCATCATCAAAGATAGCAGTCATGTCAGGTCCTCCTTTTATCACTTCTCTCCCATAAGCTTGGACTTCCCTGGTGGCTCAGACGGTAAAGTGTCTGTCTACAATGTGGTAGACCTGGGTTCGATCCCTGGGTTGGGAAGATCCCCTGGAGAAGGAAATGGCAATCCATTCCAGGACTATTGCCTGGAAAATCCCATGGACAAAGGAGCCTGGTAGGCTACAGTCCATGGGGTCACAAAGAGTTGGACACGACTGAGTGACTTCACTTTCACTTTCTTTCACTTTCCCATAAGCTTATCTGCCTTCTCCTTCTTCCACATTTAAAGACTCATGTGATTGTATCTTGGACCAAGATAATCCAAGGTAACTTTCCCATATTTGGCAAAACTAATACAATTTGTAAAGTTTAAAAAAAAAAAATTAAAAAAAAAAAAGATCCTGAACTTTTATCACATCTTCTAAAAATTTTTGCTATGTATAGGGTAATATATTAACAGGTTCCAAGGATTAGGGTATGGAATTTTTTCTTCTTTTTTTCAGCTTTATTGAGATATAATTGACAAAATTATAAAATATTCAAAGTGGTGTTGGAGAAGACTCTTGAGAGTCCCTTGGACTGCAAGGAGATCCAAGCAGTCCATCCTAAAGGAGATCAGTCCTGGGTGCTCATTGGAGGGACTGATGTTGAAGCTGAAATTCCAATACTTTGGCCACCTGATGTGAAGAGCTGACTCATTTGAAAAGACCCTCATGCCAGGAAAGATTGGGCAGGAGGAGAAGGGGATGACAGAGGATGAGATGGTTGGATGGTATCACTGACTCGATGGACATGGGTTTGGGTGGACTCTGGGAGTTGGTGATGGATAGGGAGGCCTGGCATGCTGCTGTGCATGGGGTCACAAAGAGTCAGACATGACTGAGCAACTGAACTGAACTGAAAAGTGTACAACATGATTTGGTATACATATACGTTGTGAAAAAATTCTCCTAGGATATTAACATCTTTGACCATTGTCCTGCTTAACACAGCAGGCAATTTGTCAACATCTACCTCATAACAGGTATGTTTGTCCTTGACTCAATAAGCCCACACCTGAAAGTGCATTTTACATCTATATAACCTTGCACAAGCAAAAATGGCTTCTGTGCTAACTTAACCCTTGTACAGTTTATCACACCCAAAAAAAAAAAAAAATCCGGAAAAGAAGTGACACCAAATGTTCCCACTAGGATACTGATTAAACTATGATATATCATCTTACTGCAGCTATAAAAATGATATAAACTTTGTATTGTTGTATAAAGATATCCAGAATATATTATTAAAAAGCAGGTTTATATTAACAACATACAGTATGTTACCTTCAATTTCAATTCAGTTCAGTTCAGTCACTCAGTCCCGTCTGACTCCTTGCGACCCCATAGACTGCGGCACGCCAGGCTTCCCTGTCCATCACTAACTCCCAGAGTCTACCCAAGCCCATGTCCATTGAGTCAGTGATGCCATCCAACCATCTTATCCTCTGTTGTTGCCTTCTTCTCCCGCCTTCAATCTTTCCCAGCATCAGGGTCTCTTCAAATGAGTCAGCTCTTCACATCAGGTGGCCAAAGTACTGGAGTTTCAGCTTCAACATCAGTCCCTCCAATGAACACCCAGGACTGATCTCCTTTAGGATGGACTGCTTGGATCTCCTTTCAGTCCAAGGGACTCTCAAGAGTCTTCTCCAACACCACAGTTCAAAAGCATCAATTCTTCGGCGCTCAGCTTTCTTTATAGTCAAACTCTCACATCCATACATGCCTACTAGAAAAATCATAGCTTTGACTAGACAGACCTTTGTTGGCAAAGTAATGTCTCTGCTTTTTAATATGCTGTCTAGGTTGGTCATAACTTTCCTTCCAAGGAGTAAGCGTCTTTTAATTTCATGGCTGCAGTCACCATCTGCAGTGATTTTGGAGCCCCCCAAAATAAGTCTTTCACTGTTTCCATTGTTTCCCCATCTATTTGCCATGAAGTGATGGGACCAGATGCCATGATCCTAGTTTTCTCAATGTTGAGTTTTAATCTTGATTCCAGCTTGTGCTTCATCCAACCCAGCATTTCTCATAATGTACTCTGCATCTAAGTTAAATAAGCAGGGTGACAATACACAGCCTTGACATACTCCTTTTCCTATTTGGATCCAGTCTGTTGTCCCATGTCCAGTTCTAACTGTTGCTTCCTGACCTGCATATAGGTTTCTCAAGAGGCAGGTCAGGTGGTCTGGTATTCCCACCTCTTTCAGAATTTTCCACAGTTTGTTGTGATCCACACAGTCAAAGGCTTTGGCGTAGTCAATAAAGCAGAAATAGATGCTTTTCTGGAACTCTCTTGCTTTATCGACGATGCAGCAGATGTTGGCAATTTGATCTCTGGTTCCTCTGCCTTTTCTAAATCCAGCTTCGGCATCCAGAAGTTCACGGTTCACATACTGTTCCTTCAGTTTAAGAACCTAATATTGACATTTTTATAAGATATACCTCGCTTAAGCATTCATATGTGATTTATATTTTAGCAATAACATATACAGTCTATATACATATAAACTGGTTTTGTAGGTACTTATTAATAAGCAAAGGAACATAGCACAAGATACTGATAGAAATGAGGTTACCCATAGGGCATAGGTAAGCAGAAAAAATTAAGACCAGGATAATGGTGCAAAATATGATTTCTCAGTAGACTACATCTTAATATCATTTTGCCATTTAACCCTATGATTGAACTACTTATACAGAAATTAGCATCAAAGCAAAAAAATTAGTTAAAAACTTTTGAAAAAGCCTGTGAAGTTGGGGAACTAGAATGTTAGTCTGCACCAGAGTAGCTTTGTCCTCCATAAGTTATTGAGGGACAGGAACACTAGTTGACATGGAATTTTGTTTAATACTAAAGTTAGGAAAAATAGTCAAACATAGAATAGTCAATAGGGATTTTTGTAACATTAGGAAAAATGTGAGTTTAAAATAAAATGTTTTTCACAGTAAATATAAGTGGTTGAATGTCCACTGAGTTTTCCTCCCTTTCTAATATTTCCTGTGCTTTTCTGTTCCTATTAATTCTGTTCTTTTTAAGTCATTAATCACAAATTTCAGCCTGGCATGAACTTCTCAGTTTCTGAAAAGCAAAAGAAAAGCAGATGAACTAATGAACAAGGGTTCGATAACCATATCTAGTACTAGGGTCAGTACCCTAAATATTTCTAGTTTTGTCAGTGTCTACTCTCAAAAATGAACCAGTGTAGGTTATATACTGGTAAGGAAAATTACAACAACAACAGAAAAATCCTCTTACTTCAGTAGTGCAATCTGAAATCACTTATAGGAGTTGCAGCATTTATTTTTAACACCTTGGTGTCCTACAAGCCTTCAAAGTCATTTATTGCCTCTCAGTGATGTGGTAAAATTCCAAAATACATTACAATGTTAATGCAATTTAAGAATATCATCTCAGGATATAGGATTACATGGTTTTTATTTTCTTCTTTGCAGATATATTTTCCAAATAAATATCTTACTTTCTGATCAGGAAGAGCAATATGTAATATTTATTCTTTATAAATATCTCAGTCTAGCTTTGTATGATTCTTTCATACCCTACAATAATGATTAAAAACTGGTCTAGTGTTTATCCAACAACCATCTCTATCAAGTTTATGAAATTTAGCTTCCTTACCTGATTCTATTCATCTCATCATCTTCATCAGCCTGCTGCCTGTGATGCTTTGCTCTTCATCGTACTCAAGAATGTCTTTTAAAAGTGAAGTCAAGAACAGCTGTGTTGTGTGTGCACGCGCATGCGTGCATAAAAGGAGAGGAGGATGACTAATTTTCTGTGAAAAACATACCCTACAAAACCAAAATATCTCCCACAGGCAAAATAAGGAAAGAGAAAGTCATGTGATTAGCTGTAGTTTGTTAACAGAATATGTCTCTTGGTTTCCAACATATCACCATTTATGTGTACTTCTTTATTAATTGATTAACAACCAGCCCTTTGGGCAGAAGGAGCACAAGTTCCTGTCAAAGATTCAGCTAGCATCAGCCTGGTTGCTCAGACACCTCCTTCATTTTTAAGTCAGAAAAGCATCCACCTCACATGACATTTTCTTTCATTGTATTAAA
Organism: Bison bison bison; assembly: GCF_000754665.1. Taxonomy (NCBI): domain Eukaryota; kingdom Metazoa; phylum Chordata; class Mammalia; order Artiodactyla; family Bovidae; genus Bison; species Bison bison. Next base: position 5,580,377 of record NW_011494807.1, on the reverse strand, counting down.
ACTATAATTTAATATAGATCGTTTGAAACCTTTGTCTTCATAAGATAGCATTAGAACATACTTCTGAAGAAGATTTGGGCATTCATAGGGGGGCTGTACTTAGGTAAAGACAAGTAGGAAATCCTCTAAGAGTTTAAATGAGGGCCATATATAATCTACCCATGATTTAAAATTAAAAAGGTCCTATATTACCGTATATACATTTGTACACATAAGTACCTTTTTTTGTAGAGACCTGTGATGAACTCATTTATAAAAATAAATTACTTGTTTTATCATTTTTCTTAGACTCAAAGTTATGGCATTTATTGGGATTCTGGGTTAGACATGAGTGCGAAGATGCTGTTCACAATGTATCCTAATGGGAAAAAATATGGTCAAGTTGGGTTCAGTACATTGATCTTCTTTCCCTCATTATAGAAAAAATAATTGGACATTGAAGTTGGGTTGGATGAGGGGAAATAGACAAGATTTGTTAGATCTCAACAATCCTTTTCCCCTCAATTTTATCCTTTAGGGAAACAAATAGAAAAACCCCATTAAGTCAATATGAGTCTAGTCACAGTGGTTCACCATTTCAAGTAGCTCTGATTCCCTAGCCAAATAGATAACCAATCCTGTTGTCTAATTAAAACATCAAATAACCCAAAGTGGTCCAGAGAGTGGTGATCCACACTTTTCTTGTTGCTTGAGATTTTAAATAGTGAAAACAGGATACCAAACAGTGTATCAGTATAACAGTATATATATACCAAACAGTATAATCCCTATCTGCTTAGAATGTCCATCAGTTTACACACACGCATGCTCATCCCACACACAGACGCCTACACAAACACATACACACATTGAAATTACTTGAAATTGCTTCCCAACCCAGTTAGATAATCAATTAGCTGAAGCTCAAAATGTCAGAGTTAAGTGAATGAAGCCAAGCAGATGGAAGTCTTTGCCATTCTGGCAATCAGGAAGCCACAGAGAAATAACAGACTTACATGTAGTTTGTGAAAATGGAAAAGAGAAGTCTCTTTTTTTATTAGAAACTCAGAAGTTTCAAGACATGCAACTCCAACTTAATTCGGGATCAATCATCTGATAACTCCACTTCTCTGCTCCTCTTTGAGATAGACTTCACGTTGTAAATCATATTAGACTATGCTCTACCCAACTGCACTGCACTCTCTGGCTTACCCCCACTGGATATGAGTAGAGCTTTCTGTTATATCACTGAATCTACTTGAAACAAAACCCTTGTGAACTCAGGTTGAAAAGAAGCAAGAAATAACAAAGGAAAGCTTCGGTGAACTTTCCTGAGCTTCAGAGGTACTTTAATTCAATTTATAATTACCCATGAGAAAGAGGATCATATAAATTTTTTATTTTGCCACTCCATCAAGACTACAAATAGATCTTCACAGCAACTACATGTGCTCTGACTCAGACACAATTTGCTTGTGCCTGTGACTAACCTTGGCTTAGACCACAGCAGGCAATCATAAAGGTGGCTGGATAAAATAAAACTTTCACCCTAGTTACCCACAGTTCTATGTTATTTTATGCCTTTAATTAGATGGATAGAACTGGTTTCAATATCAAATAAGCCTGAAAATCCAGAATGTTCTGCTGTCATTGCTTTCTTTTATTCTGTTCTATTTGATAAAGTAGTACATGTCTGAGGACTTGTGACATGTATTAGGTTATATGTTAGTGATACAGGATATGTAAGATGAATCCCTGACCTCAGGAAATGTACCAACTATTGGAGGGGTGGTCATGGGGCCCTTTTGCAACTGCTAAATTAGCAGTGAGGCCAGTCCTTGAAAACTTTGGTGGGAAACTTGACACAGTTGTCGCTGCTCCCCAGGACACCCACAGGTGAATCCCTGAAGAATCGGATTCACTGTCTGTCTCACATATAGTTTTAATGTATTGATTTTATGGCAAAATAATAGAAAAAGTCCCAAACACATTACTTGGTGTATGTAAGAAATGAGTATATTATACTAACACAAGAAAGGCACTATATCGGATTATGCCTTGGATTCATTTTTAACCTTTTTTTTTAGAAAAAAATCCTGGCTTTTAAGTTGACAGAGCAGTTACTTCTCTATCAGGAAGAAAAAAAGACCATTTAGTTGCAACTTCAACTAAATGTTTCTGATTCAGTGGTTTTTGTTTTCCCTGAGGCAGATTTGAGATAATTCACAGTTACTTACTGCAAAACTATCATGTTTAAAGCAAAGAGAAAATATCTGTATTTGGTAACACAAGTGGCAAATTTTTACAAAATATTAATGAATTAAATTTATATATAAGTATTTGATGTTGGAATAAAATAAAGAGTACTTTGCATGTTTATTTTACATGATGCCTCAGTTAAGAATGCATTTTTTCAAGTAATAGATATTACTAAATTATTGAGATTTCTTATTTTTCACTACCCTGGCTATTGTTTCATTGGTGATTTTTGTTTTTTGGCTACTGGATTATTTGAATTAATGTGCTGTTTGCTGAGGCAGCTAATAGGATGTATGTAACATTACCCCCAAAACCCCATATCCATGCATATAAATGCATGCTAAGTTTACAAAGTTGGGGATTTTTGTTTGCTAATACTTTCAAGTAGTAGATGCTAGGAACAAGTCTAGAATTTCAAGGTATCCTAGAGAACAATTATTAAAGTTCCTTGTTTAAGCTAGAAACTGAATCAGGAAAAGCAAGTATAGATCAGTTTATTATTATTATAGATTTATCACATCGTTTGCTCTTCCTTCATCAGCTACCAGTTATCTTTGAGGGAAGCTGAGGGAGGAAACCCTGCGATGGGAGTTTTGTTGTTGTTAAGTCGCTAAGTCTGAACAGCTCTTTGCGACCCCATGGACTGCAGCACACCAGACTCCCCTGTCCTGCACTATCTCCCGGAGTTTGCTCAAATTTATATCCATTCAGTCAGTGATGCTATCTAACCATCTCATCCTCTGTCATCCTCTTCTCCTGCTGCCCTCAATTTTTCCCAGCATCAGGGTCTTTTCAGCTTTTCACATCAGGTGGTCAAAGTATTGGAGCTTCAGCTTCAGCAATAGTCCTTCCAATGAATATTCAGGACTGATTTCCCTTAGGATTGACTGGTTTGATCTCCTTGCATCCAAGTGACTCTCAAGAGTCTTCTTTGGCACCACAGTTCAAAAGCATCAATTCTTCAGTGCTCAGTCAGAGTCCAACTCTCACAACCATACATGACTACTAGAAAAACCATAGCTTTGAGAATGCAGACCTTTGTTAGCAAAGTGATGTCTCTGCTTTTTAATACACTGTCTAGTTTTGTCATAGCTTTCCTTCCAAGGAGCAAGAGTCTTTTAATTTCATGGCTGCAGACACTGTATGCAGTGATTTTGGAGCCCAAGAAAATAAAATCAGTTACTGCTTCCACTTTTTCTCCATCTATTTACCATGAAGTGGTGGGACAGGATGCCATTACCTTAATTCTTTTAACACTTTCTAGAATTCAAATGTTAGTGTGGTCCTAATCTTGAGAAAATAAGTGGTTTTTTTTCCTCTAATATTTAAGAATAATTTTTTACTGACCTTAACTATTGTGTGCTTGTTGACATATAATCACAGTAATTAAAATCTATTGAATGTTTGCCAGTCCTGAGACCAAGTTTATTACAAGCATTTGTTTTTATTGTAAACATTCATTTCATTTAAGCTTCACAACTCAGCAAGGTAAGTACTATTACTAACCTCATTTTAAAGATGAAGAAAGTGGAGTTTTAAAGCGTTAAGTAACTTGCCACAAAATCACACAACCAGTAGATGGCATGACATTTTGGAACCCCGAATTTACTGATTTGGAGCCTTGGTTCCTGACCTTGATAGTACTCAGCTTAAGAAAACAATTCCTTTTTAATAACAAGAGGATGGAAAGATTGTACCTGCCTAACAAAAAATAAAGTTAAATTTTCAGTTTAAGTGAACTTTGCACTACTTAGTGCTCCTTTATATAGTTTACCAATTCTCTCTCTTGCCACTGACTTGGTATGTGTCAAAAGTGGCAGTGGGAATGGAAGCAATACAGAATGGCAGGTATTGGGTGTTGAGGATAATCATGACTTTGCAAATCTGTCCATTTGTACCTAAATTAAAGCTTCAAATTTAATGTATTTTGAATGGTAAGACTGAATGCACCTATTAATTTTTAAATGAAAAGCACATATTTGCATGTGTCAGCAAAATAAGTCCTTTACTATTAGACTTATATATAGTCAAAGCTGTTCGCATGTATATGTTGCTGGCCAAGAATCTTTAATTTTTTTATTATATAACATTTGATAAACATACAAAGGAATATATATATAACAAATATATAGACTACAAAGCATAAAAGTAAAAGAAATGCTAGTGATGCCACCAATAAACTCAATACCTACAGTCTTCTAACCTCACTGGTGCCATGGGTACCTAGCTCTGTACCCTTCTTCCATGCCTTTTCCAACTTCCTGCCCCAAACTTATCACTACCATCCTGAATTTGATTTATCATCTCCACTTTCCTGCTTTTTTTAAAATCAAGGTATAATTGACCATTTCAGTCTCTGAAGGAGGCAGCAGGGGATGAAATGGTTAAATAGTATCACTGACTCAATGGACATGAATCTGGGTAAACTCCAGGAGATAATGGAGGACAGAGGAGCCTAGTGTGCTACAGTCCATGGGGTTAGCAAAGAGTTGGACATGACTTAGTGACTGAACAACAACAACAAATAATTGACATATAATATTATATTCATTTGATGTATACAACATAATGATTCAATATTTGCACATGGTGCAAAATAATCACTATAAGAAAGCTGATTAACATCTGTCACCATGCATAGTTACAAATGTCTTCTGATGAGAATTTTTTAAGATTTTACTCTCTTAGCATCTTTCAAATATGTGAGACAATATTATCAACTATGGTCACCAAGCTGTACATGGGACTTCCCTGGTGGCTCAGAGTTTAAAGCATCTGCCTGGAATGCGGGAGACCCAGGTTCGATCCCTGGGTTGGGAAGATCCCCTGGAGAAGGAAATGGCAACCCACTCCAGTACTCTTGCCTGGAGAATCCCATGGAGGGAGGAGCCCGGTAGGCTACAGTCCATGGGGTCACAAAAAGTCTGACACGACTGAGCGACTTCACTCACTTGATGGTCACCAAGCTGTACATTATTTTATAATTGGAAATTTGTGCCTTTTGACTGCCTTCATCCAGCCCCATTCTCCAACCCAGGCAATCATTAATCACTTCTCTGTATCTATGAGCTTCATTTTTTGTTTCAGAGGTTTTTTAGATTATACACATAAGTAAGATCATATGGTGTTTGTCCTTATCTGTTTGACATTTCATTTAGCATAATGCCCTCCAAGTCCATCCACGTTGTCAGAAATAACAAGATTTCTTTCTCTTTTATGGCAAATAATATTCTTGTGTGTGTGTGTCTGTCTTATCTCTGGGTGTGTGTCTGTGTGTATTTTGCCTGTTCTTTATCCTTTCATCCATTCATGGGCACTTAGTTTGCTTCTATATCTTGGCTATTATAAATAGTGCTGCAATAACGAAAGTGAAAATGAAGTCCCTCAGTCATGTCTGACTCTTTGTGACCCCATGGACTGTGACCCACCAGGCTCCTCCATCCATGGGATTCTCCAGGCAAAAGTATGGAGTGGGTTGCCATTTCCTCCTCCAGGGATGTTCCCAACCCGGGGATCGCACCTGGGTCTCCTGCATTCCAGGCAGATGCTTTAACATCTGAGCCACCAGGGAAGCTCTGACTAAAGGGGTGTATCTTTTCAAGTTATTGTTTTCTGTTTTAATATAAATACCAAAAAGTGGAATTGCTGGATCATATGATAGTTCTATTTTTAAGTTTTTAGGAACCTTCATATTATTTTCCATAGTGGCTACATCAATTTATAGCCACTATGGAAAATAATATGAAGGTTCCTAAAAACATTCCCATCAATAGTACCTGAGGGTTTCCTTTTTTCCAACATCCTCATCAACACTCGTTATTTCTTGCCTTCTTGAAAAATAGCCATTCTAACGGTATGAGGTGATGCCTCACTGTGGTTTTGATTTGTATTTCTCTAATAATTAGTAACGTTGAGCACCTTTCCTGTATGTGTTGGCCATCTATGTGTATTCTGTGAAAAATATCAATGAGATCTTCTGTACATTTTTTAATTACATTGTTTGGATTTTTGCTATTCAGTTTACATGAGTTCTTTGTATATTTTGGATATTAGACCCTTATAAGATATATAATTTGGAAATATTTTCTCCCATTCAGTAGGTTGTGTTTCATTTTATTGATGATTTCCTTTGCTGTTCAGAAGCTTTTTAGTTAACTGTAGTCTCACTTGTTTCCTTTTGCTTTAGTTGTCTTTGCCTTTTCAAAAAGAATTTTAACATCTGTGTATTCCTAAATAATACACTTCTTAGTGTTGCTAACTTTTGAATTTTCTAGAACTACCATCTTGCTACGTACATAGGTGATCCTTGTGAATTTGTTTATTCATTCACCATTGTTTTATAGGTTTAGTCTGTGTCTTGTTGCAAGTAATTGTGTTCTGTTTTCATGGCAATATAACATTCCCTTTTATGAATATAAGAGAATATCAGTTATCTTAGTGATGGGCATTTAAGTTGTTTCCTGTCATTTGCTTTTATAAATGGTAGTCCTATGAACATATAATTGTACATGTTTCCTATTTGTGTCCGTTTGGGCTGCTCTAACAAAATACCATAGACTAGGTGACTTACAAACAACAGAAATTTATTTCTCACAATTCTGGAAGCTAGAATTCCAATATAAGGATGCTAACATGGTTGGGTTCTAGTGAGGGCCTTGTTCCAGATTACAAACCACCAATTTCTTGCTGTGTCCTCCCAAGGTGGAAAAGCAAGGAAGACCTCTTTGGTCTTTTTCATAAATGCACCAATCCTGTTGATGAGGGCCCTACCTTCATGACCCAATTGTATCCCAAAGACCGTACCTTCAAATACCATCACTCTGGGGATTAAGTTTCAACATACAGATTTGGGAGTCGTACTGAGTAAAGTGAAAGTCATTCATTCGTGTCTGACTCTGCAACCCCATGGACTGTAGCCTGCCAGGCTCTTCTGTCCATGGGATTCTTCAGGCAAGAATATTGGAGTGAGTTGCCATGCCCTTCTCCAGGGGATCTTCCCAACCCAGAGGTTGAACTCAGGCTTCCTGCATTGCAGGCAGATTCTTTACCCTCTGAGCCATCAGGGAAGCCCTGAGAGTTGTGGGGGGACACAAATATTCGTTCTACAGTATCTCCTAAACATGACTACTTCTATATCTAGGACATCTCTTTATAGAGCAACATTTAGAAGCTATTAATGAAAACCCAGTTCACAAGCTAAACTTTTTTTTTTAATTATAGCATACTTGCAAAGTTCCATTGAAAGATAAAACTTTCATTAAGTGTACCTCCTGTTTAGTGTATTTTATAGTCATGAACATTTACCAAGGAATGATTTGAATATAATACGTACATATCTATAACAGAATTGAAAAAAGCCAGTAAAATGATTTGAATTTCTGTAGGTTTTTTGACCAAATAAGAAAGTTAAAGCATTTCATTTGTTTAAAAGGCTATGAAGTGTTAAACATTCTCACTTAATAGGAATCTGTTGCTACTCTCACTCTAGCAAAAGGAATAAAATTGACATTTTAAATATACATATGTTTCAGTTCAGTTCAGTCGCTCAGTCGTGTCCAACTCTTTGCAAAAGTAATGTAAATACCATACAAAACTAAAAAAGGTGATAAAAACCACTGGTGATGCCAAGTGCGCTGCTGCAGCTATAGTCACGTCTCCTTTGCAGTTCATTGATACTGGATTTGGGTTTGAGATCCAGCTATCATTAGGAGAGGAAAACCCTTAGCATTTAATTCAGTGCTCATACGACCATGAAACTTCAGTTATGTACATGTTTCTAAATGAAACACTGATTGAAATGATAATACTGCACATCAGAATGCTTTTCATTGCAAGTGACAGAAAACTAAGCTAAACCCAGTTAGGCAAAAAGGCAAGTATTGGGTTAGTTTGTTATGAAGTCCTGGGTAAACCTAGCTTCTTCTGCAACTAAACTCAAGATCTCATATTGATCCTCTTCCCAATCTTGGCACAGGTCTTGTCCCCACTGGCTTTCAGAGCTATAATATCCCAGGTTCAGGGCTACAGGAAAATAGACACACATTTCTGTCATCAATCCCTGCCAAATAGCATGCATGTCATTGTCTTTGACTGAGTTGCATAACCTATCCCCAAACCAGTTTCTATGGCCAAGAGAATACAACATTATGATTAGTCAGGCACTCCTTACCTGTCTGCCTCTGGTAGAGAAGTAGTCAACCTAATCCACAACATCAAACTGAGCCTGAGGGAGAATGCAGTTCTCTAGAGAAATATGCGATACCGAGTGGCTGATTTTTGCCTCAATTTTTAAAAATTTTGTTTCTACAGAATTCTATTCCAAATTCTACACCTCATTCCTAATTACTTTTCTCCTTCTCTTTGCCTTTGGTGCAGTTACTTTATATTCTTTAAGTGGCGGGAGCTTTGACTGTCCAGTAGCACCCTCCAAAGTGTCATTACAGATAGATATATTCCGCACTCTTGCATTCACTGCCACCGCTACAGCTGTCTGCAGCTGTAGTGAGGAATCTGACATTCTTGTACTCTCCCTCCAGAAAACCAGAAGGGAATAGTTATGACATTCAATACATTCAAAATATCCCAAAGCAAATTTTAAGCATTTTGTACTCAGGATTGCTCTTAAGTTAATTTATAATTATCTCAGCTCTAGTTTCAATTTTCTTTCATCCTCACAAAATTCTGTTATCATTTCACGCCAGAGGAGATCTACCCACTTTGCACCCAAACAGTTTAAAATTTGATATTATACTGTGGTTAAAACGACTCTCTTCAAAAACAGCCCCTGCACACTGATACTTCCACTGGCTCATTCCTGTGAAACTCATGAAACATATGCTCATTAGTTACCGGAGCCAATTTAAATGATAATGTTTTCAAATAGCCAACATCAAATAAACTTAGGGAGTAAACATCATTGCAACATGGTAAACAAGCTCTGAAGTGCAGCTGAGTGTGAAGGTGATTATCAAGGGACAGAGCTGGTGAGTACAGGGTAAGCAAACCAATCTATTGCCAGACAATAATGTAAATTTCTCATGCAGTGCACTCCATTACTTCTCTTTTAGTTCTGCTGCCACTGTCTCCTGCAGGTTAAAAAAAAAATCCTGAGCTCGTGCTGGTATATTTAATGTCCATTAAAGGCAAGGAAAGATATTTTACATTGGGGAGGATGGACATGAGGTTTTGGATGGCTCTGTAAGGTATAAAATAGGGACATGAGTATTCTAATATTGCTATGAAGTGTATTCAAATTCAGAATATCACAGATTCAATACACAAGCCAAAAGACTGCTTCTATAAACTTCGTCAATAAAAACTCATTAAGAAAAAACTCATCCTTTATCTCCTAGTATTAAGCATATTTTTAAGTAGTGTTATAATACTTAGTACACTTTAGGAGAAAAATAAATGCCAAGTAATACCTGATAGGCATCGAATATACCAAGAACAAAATGGACTTAGAATATTTGAGTGGGTATGAAATGGTAAGAGGGGAATTTATCAATTAAAAAAGAGGAAGGAAAAGATTTTCAGCAGCAAGCTTCATGTGCAGAGAAATTAAAATATATGGTCCATTTTAAAAGTAAGAAGTTAAGGAGTGGGAGAGAGAGGAGTGGAAAGAAATGAAGCTAAAAAGACTACTTTGATCTTATTTGTTTTAAATTTTAAATAGCAACTATTACAACATTTTAAATATAGAAAATTAAGGCAAAGAAACCAAATACTGGATCATATTCTCAATATAAAGTTAACCTTGTTGACAACATTCTCAATAAAATCATAAAATCATACATAAAGATAAAAGAAAAAAGTAAAAGCACCAACTTTATCATCTCTGAAGTCTTTCCCCAAAGAGAATTACTATTAATAGCTATCAATAGTTAATCTTGAATTTCCCTTAAAAAATGTGTTTTGAAAAATTTGAATTTGTACATAGAATAAATCATATTCTTGCCTGGAGTATCTCATGGACAGAGGAGCCTGGTGGACTATAGTCCATGGGGTCACAAGAGTCGGACCCAGCTTAGTGACTAAACCACCAAATGTTGCTCTACATCTTGTTGGTTTTTTAGGACGATTATGATTTCTGGCATCCTCCCATGGCAACAAATACCGGCCAACTCAGTAATTTTAGCAACTGAATGGTATTTCATTGTGGAGTCGAAACAATTTAACTGATTTGATTGATGGATGTTTGGGTAGTTTCTGGAAGATTTTTAAAATTATAATGTTATTTACATACATATCTTGGTATACAAATATTTGGGCCAAATGACTCCAGAACCTTTCAAAACTATATCCTTTCATCAACAGTTTATCAAATATTCTCTTCTCATAGACCTGACATCCTTGGGTATCATCAAATCTTTTAAATTTACTAGTGTAATAGGTGAAATCTTTGTATCTTGATTATTTTATTTCTATTTCTTTTAAGAAGAGTATGATTAAGCGTTTTTTCATACTATGTCTAGTCATTTTTGGACATAGATTTTGAAGAAATATGTTACACCACATTAAGGGATTTAAATGTTTTCCTGGGACTAAAAGTTTTTGTCTCTGAAAGTGAAAGTCATTCAGTCATGTCTGATTCCTTGTGACCCCACAGTTCATGGAATTCTCCAGGCCAAAATACTGGAGTAGGTAGCCTATCCCTTCTCCACTGGATCTTCCTTACCCAGGGATCAAACCAGGGTCTCCTGCATTGCAGGCAGATTCTTTGCCAGCTGAGCTACCAGGGAAGCTAAGTCTTTGTAAAATTAAAAGTTAAGTCTTGGTAAAATCTGGATGATAAAATAGAAAAAGAAGTAATTGAACTGTATTATATTATTATCATGTTTTTGACTTACATGATTAGTTACTATATTAGGTTTACTCTTAAGGCTTATCAAATAAAAGATATTTGGATGGGGAGTCAGTCCTTCAAGCTTTTAACCTTGATGTATTAACCTGCCCAAGAAAATTAAGAGGAATAAGTATGGAACCTCTAAGGCATGGAGTACCCGTGGTGGGAGAGGCACTGCCATGTGTATTCAGCCACGTAATCTCACTGAAATTGGTATTTTTATCAAGGATTTCTCAGCAAGTATTTATTTCTTTGGATTAAATCAACCCCATTATTTGAACTACCAAAAAGAGTGTTGGGTTAAGAACAGCAGTTAACTTTTATGTCATTTATATATTCAAATATTTATCACACCCTGATTCAGCAGCAAAAATATGGGTCCTTACTTTGTTATCACTGTGTTGAATGGCAATATAAACTCAAAAAGATCAAACAGTGTTTCAAAAGGGACGCTGGAGTCCCCATTGCGGTTATCTGGTAGGTCCGGCCTTGCTGCCCCAGGCATAACAGAACCCACGGTAGGCCTTGGCCCTTGTATCTAACGAATCATGTACATGACTTCGTTCTAACACCAGGTCTTCAGCAGGCTGTCCTTCAGTATTTCTGAAAAAGCATTGGATATATTCTGTTAACATCCTATCTTATTGACCCTCATACTGCCATTAAAACATGTATTTATGTTCAAAAACAAAAAGTACCTTGTTTGCCTATGATATATGACTACTATTAATAGAAACAAAGCTACATTCTCAGTCACAATGCTGTTTTGGAAATTGTCAACATAGGATATGAACAATTTGCAATTTTCAGAGAACAGATCAATCAGGAGCAGAAAAGAAATGTTTCTGCCAAAGACACAATTTCCTTTTGTAAATCTCTGTTTTTGCAGACAGGCAGGGATGGTTTGCTCAGGGACCACATGTTTGCCTTCAGTTTACCCTCTGTTTAATTCAAAGGTTGCTTCTCCTTTTGGGGGTAAATAACCACAACTTATACTGACTTTAAGGGAATATTTTCATACCATATTGTTTAGTCAGACTCATGAATTTCAGTTTTTGGTTCTGTTCTGTTTTGTTTTTCCATAATGAGCCACATTCAACATGACATGCACACACACAGCACACACACACACACACACACACAATGAATTTCACAACCTCTGCTCTGATATTTATCCTTATAAGTTTGTTGGGATAGAAAATGCAGCTGTATTAAATGGTAATGATATTGATATCTCTCTCCAATGCCTCTCAATTTGATAGTCTATTAAAATCTCACTTGTGAACTTAAACCTCATAAATTTATTAAGGAGACTAAAATACACTGTTTTCAGATTGCTAAGCAATAATTCTCCTTTCCCCTTCAATTTCTTTTTCTCTAGATTTGTAATCCGAAGTCAGAGAAGCCAAAACCTCATCACTATGGAGATATTCATGTGCCTTTTTCTTTTTCTCTAGAAAATAAGTCTGTGAACTGCACACAACAGTGTAATTGACTCTCTGGTGCAGCTGCCATTGGGTCTTTCCTATAAGAAATCATATTAGCCTTCCTTTTAAATGTGTTCAGGGTAATAAGTCATTCTTGACATTCACCATTCATACAACAAAATGTCTGTGTTACTAAATCAGCCCCAAGCTTATCAAATAATTAATTCCAGATTTGTAAGTGACACAGATGATGTCAGGTTTTTGTATTAAGTAGGACCTTGATCCCCAGCATTTACTGGTTACAATCCTTTTACTAACAGATAACATCTGCCAATGAGTAATACTTGGTTCCAGGGAAGAACAACTTTTAGTGATTTTATTCCTGTGAAGTTTACTATGTTGACAATGCTTTAAGCCAAATGCTTTTGTTTAACCGCCATAAAGCAAGAAATTGCTGTGCAAACTCTTTAACACTTTTTTAAGCCTTGAGGGAATCACATTTAAGAATAAGAAGACTTCTATTCAGTTCTTGGAGAAATCCTTATCTGAGGAGGCCTTACAAACAGCTATGGAAAGAAGAGAAGTGAAAGGCAAAGGAGAAAAGGAAAGATATACCCATTTCAATGTAGAGTTTCAAAGAATAGCAAGGAGAAAACACCAATACAGTATACTAATGCATGTATATGGAATTTAGAAAGATGGTAACAATAACCCTGTATACGAGACAGCAAAGAGACACTGATGTATAGAACAGTCTTTTGGACTCTGTGGGAGAGGGAGAGGGTGGGATGATTTGAATGGCATTGAAATATGTATAATATCATATATGAAATGAGTTGCCAGTCCAGGTTCGATGCACAATACTGGATGCTTGGGGCTGGTGCACTGGGATGACCCAGAGAGATGGTATGGGGGGGGGGGGGAGGGAGGGTTCAGGATGGGGAACACGTGTATACCTGTGGCAGATTCATGTTGATATATGGCAAAACCAATACAATATTGTAAAGTTAAAAAATTAAATTTTTAAAAAACTGTAAAAAAAAAAAAAAAAGAAAG
>NW_011494807.1:5564439-5566688 GCF_000754665.1 Bison bison bison | reverse complement strand
TGCAAAGAAATAGAAGAAAACAACAGATGGGAAAGACTAGAGGTCTCTTCAAGAAAATTAGAGATACCAAGGGAACATTTCATGCAAAGATGGGCACAATAATGGACAGAAATGGTATGGACTTAACAGAAGCAGAAGATATTAAGAAGAAGTGGCAAGAATACACAGAAGAACTATACAAAAAAGATCTTTATGACCCAGATAACCACAATGGTGTGGTCACACACCTGGACATCCTGGAATGCAAAGTCAAGTGGGCCTTAGGAAACATCATTACAAACAAAGCTAGTGGAGGTGATGGAATTCCAGTTAAGCTATTTCAAATCCTAAAAGATGATGCTGTGAAAGTGCTGCACTCAATATGCCAGCAAATTTGGGAAACTCAGTCTTGACCACAGGACTGGAAAAGGTCAGTTTTCATTTCAATCCCAAAGAAAGGCAATGCCAAAGAATGCTCAAACTACCGCACAATTGTACTCATCTCACACGCTAGCAAAGTACTGATCAAAATTCTCCAAGCCAAGCTTCAACAGTACGTGAACCATGAACTTCCAGATGTTCAAGCTGGATTTAGAAAAGGCAGAGGAACCAGAGGTCAAATTGCCATCATCCATTGGATGATCGAGAAAGCAAGAGAGTTCCAGGAAAACATCTACTTCTGCTTTATTGACTATGCCAAAGCCTTTGACTGTGTGGATCACAATAAACTGTGGAAAATTCTGAAAGAGATGGGAATACCAGACCGCCTGACCTGCCTCCTGAGAAATCTGTATGCAGGTCAAGAAGCAACAGTTAGAACTGGACATGAAACAACAGACTGGTTCCAAATCAGGAAAGAAGTACATCAAGGCCGTATATTGCCACCCTGTTTATTTAACTTATATGCAGAGTACATCATGAGAAATGCTGGATTGGATGAAGCACAAGCTGGAATCAAAATTGCTGGGAGAAATTTCAGTAACCTCAGATATGCAGATGACACCACCCTTATGGCAGAAAGTGAAGAAGAACTAAAGAACCTCTTGATGAAAGTGAAAGAGGAGAGTGAAAATAGCTGGCTTAAACTCAACATTCAGAAAACTAAGATCATGGCACCTGGTCCCATCACTTCATGGCAAATAGATGGGGAAACAATGGAAACAGTGACAGACTTTAATTTGGGGGGCTCCAAAATCACTACAGATGGTGACTGCAGCCATGAAATTAAAAGTTGCTTGCTCCTTGGAAGAAAAGTTATGACCAACCTAGACAGCATATTAAATAGCAGAGACATTACTTGCCAACAAAAGTCCGTCTAGTCAAAGCTGTGTTTTTTCCAGGAGTCATGTATGAATGTGAGAGTTGGGACTATAAGGAAAGCTGAGCACTGAAGTTTTGATGCTTTTGAACTGTGGTGTTGGAGAAGACTCTTGAGAGTCCCTTGGACTGTGAGGAGATCCAACCAGTCCATCCTAAAGGAGATCAGTCCTGGGTGTTCATTGGAAGGACTGATGCTGAAGCTAAAACTCCAGTACTTTGGCCACCTGAAGCAAAGAACTGACTCATCTGAAGAGACACTGATGCTGGGAAAAATTGAAGGCGGAAGGAGAAGGGGACCACAGAAGATGAGATGGTTGGTTGGCATCAAGAACTCAATGGACATGAGTTTGAGTAAACTCTGGGAGGTGGTGATGGACAGGGAGGCCTGGTGTGCTGCAGTCCATGGGGTTGCAAAGAGTCAGACACGACTGAGTGACTGAACTGAACTGATTCAGTCCTTGTCACGGACTCACTTCAGAAATTACCAGTGAGCTCATTGCCTTTATATTTTGGATAATACCATTCTATTGAGTAGGATATAGACATTTTACACCAGGGCCAGATGGGGAAGGCTTTGAGTTATTTGAATTCTGTCATCTATATCATAAAAGAAGGGATGAGAATACTCTCAAATTAGCCAAGTGTCTTACTTTTGGAGTGGGAGGTCACAGATAAGCAAGGGGAGAATCTACAATGATCTGTGAGTATTAAATTTGGAAAACTTATTATCAATTGATGTTTAGCCAAATATAGACACAAATGGTTATATACGGAAATATTTATAGATATTTATTAATATATAGGAGTTAGTGTATACACATGTATTTCCTTGCTATGTCAACTGAGAAGACATAGAAGCAATGACACCCTGTTAGCAACCAACATTCTATCACCCAGGTCTTGTTTTCTAATTCCATTCTCCAATTAAGAGAAGCAGACTCCTTGGAGAA
>NW_011494807.1:5546708-5564339 GCF_000754665.1 Bison bison bison | reverse complement strand
CACCCACTTTTTGATTGTTTTCTCATATAGATTATCATAGAATATTAAATAGAGTTCCCTGTGCTATACGGTAGACCCTTGTTGATAATCTACTTTATATATAGTATATATAATCTACTTTATATATACTACCTTACTATAGTATATAGTAGTATATAGTATTTATGTTAATTCCTACCTCCTAATTTACCCCACCCACCTTTCCACTTTGGTAACCATAAGTCTGTTTTCCAAGTCTGTGAGTCTGTTTCTGTTTTGTAAATAAGTTCATTTGTATCTTTTTTTTTTAGATTTCACATATAAGTTACATCATACTTGTCTTTTTCTGACTTTAGTTAATATGATAATCTCTAGGTCCATTCATGTTGCTGCAAGTCAAGTCTAGGTTTTGAGTAAAAAATGTAAAAGATGAAGTTGGAGCATTTTATAAGGCCAGAAGGTTAGAAAGTGCTAAAAACAAAACTACAGAATAATGAGATCATGTCAAAGGAATATAGAAGCCAACTGAATAAGTTCCAGATAGCCAGAACTGTTAACCATTTGAGCAGTGAAGTAGTATTGGATTAAGTGCATGTGTGCTATGTTGCCACCCCACTCCAGTACTCTAGCCTGGAAAATCCTATGGAAAGAGGAGCCTGGTGGGCTGTAGTCCGTGGGGTCACTAAGAGTCGGACACAACTGAGCGACTGAACTGAACTGAACTGAACTGAACTGAGGGAAGTCAATAAAGGACAATTTTGTGTTATATTTAAGAGTATGTTCAATGGCACCCCACTCCAGTACTCTTGCCTGGAAAATCCCATGGATGGAGGAGCCTGGTAGGCTGCAGTCCAAGGGGTCGCGAAGAGTTGGACATGACTGAGCGACTTCACTTTCACTTTTCACTTTCATGCATTGGAGAAGGAAATGGCAACCCACTCCAGTGTTCTTGCCTGGAGAATCCCAGGGATGGGGGAGCCTGGTGGGCTGCCATCTATGGGGTCGCACAGAGTCGGACACGACTTAGCAGCAGTAGCAGCAGCAGCAGCAGCAGCAGCATGCTATGTTGCTTTAGTTATGTCTGACTCTTTGTGAACCTATGGACTACAGCCCACCAGGTTTCTCTGTCCATAGGATTTTTCAGGCAAAAATGTTGGAGTGGGTTGCCATGTCCTCCTCCAAGGGACCTTCCTGACTCAAGCATCGAACCCACGTCTCAAGTTTTCCACATTGGCAGACATATTCTTTATCACTGGCCCCACCTGGGAAGCCCAGTATTGGATTATAAACCAAAATATAAAATAAACATTCATGAATCCATATTGATATAAATAAATGATTTAATGAATAAATGGGGGAGAAATGACAAATGTCTTTTCCAAACAATCAAGTAATTCAGGTAGATAACTCATCCTCAAGGAGGTGAAGCGTAACGCCCCACTTCCTAAATGTAAGCTGAACATAGTATAGAAAGGGGTGGGGAGAGTAACCTGGCAAACACTAGCTCAGCCAGGTGATGAAGGTTAACATCAGCAGTGATGAGCATACTGATGGCATGTATTCTTGATATAATAAGAATGGAACTTGTCCTCTATGGTCTTTGAAAAACCTATCACCTAGTCTAATCATG
Source organism: Bison bison bison (assembly GCF_000754665.1). NCBI lineage: Eukaryota > Metazoa > Chordata > Mammalia > Artiodactyla > Bovidae > Bison > Bison bison. The sequence goes on along the minus strand of NW_011494807.1, from coordinate 5,562,730 downwards.
AGAAAAACATCACACAAGCCCCAATTCTGGGATGTTTTTCAAAACACTTGGCTAGTACTTCTCAAAACTGTCAAGATCATTGAAAACAAGGAAAATCTAAGAAACTATTATATGCACAAGGAGCCTACATGACAGATAAATATTATATGATATACTGGATGGAAATTCTAGAACACAAAAAAGGATAGTGTGTTTAAAATAAGGAAATATGAATAAAGTGTGGGCTTGAATAATGTATTAATATTGGTTCATCCATTATGGCAAATAAATGTACCATAGTAATATAAAATGTTAATAACTGATGAAAGTGGGCCTATAGGCTGTAAGAACTACATACTATCCTAAAAATTTTTCTATAAAAATCTAATTTTGTTATAAAATTTTAAAGTTTATTAAAAAAACACTCTCAAATTTATTCTTTTTATTATTCAGATGGACTTTAGTTAGATGTCAATATTTTTGTGACATCTAAGCTAAATTATCTTCTGACGCCCCATAGATTTGTGAGTTAGTTCTTCTAAGTGCTTTAATCAGAGCTTTAATTTTACCCTGAAAATGGTCATTCTACTTGTTAGGGAAATATTTTCTAAGTTGTTCACATGCCATTGTTTGGGTTATTACACTGTCTCTGATAAAAGAGTTTGACTCTCAGTTTTATTATTGATAAAAACTCTATTATGATTATCCTCCTATAAACACTCTAAACTCTGGTCATCTTCACTGAGTATGGTAATGAGGGTGGAATGTATCATTGCAAGTCTAATTCTGCCCATTATATTCCTGCCTTTCCATTTATGCTAGGCTAAAATGTTATTTGAGCTGGAAGATCATTCTATAACCTTCAGATTACTGCTGGGTGGCTTCGGCAGAAAAGGAATTACCAATGCATTAAATTTGAATTAGCTCTGAGAAATCATGCAGATGTATGCACAGAACATTATAGCAATACTGTCTCCCAGGCACAGCAGAATTGCTTTTATGCAGTTTTAAAGAATCACTTGAGCAACCCTTAAATTGCACACATGATGAAGCTGAGTCAGCATCTTCTGTTTAAAAAAAAAAAAAAAAAAAATGCAGCCCAAATCTGGCCTTTCAGGGAGCTGTCTTTCAAAGAAACCTGATCACACTGGGACTGCTGCTGAGTGGACTGTTTGGGTTTCAGCCCCAGCATATTAAAGTGTCCTGGCAGAGTGACTGCAGAAGTGTCACTTAGACTAATGATTATGAATTATGCAGAGGGTCATATCCTCTTAGTTACAAGTCATTTACATGGCCTCCCTATAGACTGCCTAGCCTGGTTCAATGTTATTTTCCTCCTACTAGGAAATAACTCATTGAATAGATGTTCAAAGTTGAATTTATTGACATTCTATTTTTCTTCCATAATGCCAAGCTTGCAAAACAACCAAATGAAAAAAAAAAAAAGATACTTACCCTCAGTGAAATTATAGCAGTAACAAGTCTCAGTTTATTTTTTCCCCTTTAGTCTGTCAGAGTGCTCCCATTTTAAAGGTTTGCCAGTTCTGATATCTCACCCTCTGCCTTCCTCTTCTGTCTTCACTAAAATTGAAAAGATAGTGTAAAGAGTATGCAAGGAAAAAAGGGAGAATGTAGTTGATTCTGAAATCAGCACATCTCAACATGTAAAGATACACACTATTTCAGTGAACAACTTCGGGGGGTTGAGGGGAGTGGGTACAGCTGGAAAACCACAGAATCTCCTCCTTGAAATTAAAAAAGTCTTTCAGATTTAACAATGTGTTTTATAAATCTGAGGCCTTGAGCCTATGCTTAAGATGAAGGAGACAGGTCATAGATAATTCTGTACATTTTAAGACGCGACTTATTAAGCATGACTACAGAGATGGGTGTGGAACTCATCTGAAATGTACGGATCCGCATTTGTGCTGCTGGCTGATTTTAGATTTCAGTGGAAAATATGAGGAGTATTGACCTGTCCCAGAAAGTGGACCATCCATGGTCAACTTCAAAGTCATAGGCTGTTTTTCACAATAAAACCAGCCTGGAGCAGGACAAAGAGTTTTTTCCAAATCGACTGAGCAGATTCTGTGTCATGAGAGCTAATTAGGGCAGAACCTCTCAAGATTCCATAACCAACCTCAGGGCCAGCAAATCTTGTTGTTATTAATGTGGCGGATGGTGATTCAGCCATACAAAATGCCATTCAACACAGACCTCCATCCAGGGCAGGTACCCCTGACAACTAGATTTGAAAAGAGGCCCTTGCTACCTTGCTAAATGACAAGGGTCAAGTAAAGATAACAGGAGAGTGCTCTGAAATGCTGTTCACACGTCCGACAAGTTAGTTGACATAGGTGGTAGAATGATGCAGTGATGGCTTCACTGTTCCTGAGGGACCTGCAGTGTCCTTAGAGACCTCTTGGGACACACAAATGCCTCCCCAATAGTAGAGCAAGAAGTTACCTGTCAAACTGCACCAGGTAGATCTCATTTCTATTGTCCCTTCATGCCCCAAAAATAAGCCCAAAGGGCAACTTGTGCCAGAGCAGTGGAGCTAAATGTCACTTAAAAACCTTCTTTGGCAGGATAATTCATTGAGATAACAGCCAGAAGGAGTTTCTCTCTGCTCCAGCAGAACTATTCTGCTCCAACACAAAAAAATCTTACAAACCCTCTGAGAGAAAAATGGAGCTGCAAAAATGACCTTTGGGCTGACAGCTCTGCCCCTCCACGGCTCTCCACCTCCCTTCCCTTTCCTCCCCCTCAGGGTCACACTGCCTCCCTGCCCTTCCTCAGAAAAGTCCAGCTTGCTCCAGCCAGCACCTGTGCTTGGAAGCTCTTCCCTCGGGTGAACATCCACAAGTCTCTGTCCTCGCTCCCTTCAGGGCTCAGCTAAAATGTCATCACTGACGTGTTCTGGGATTTCCCTATAACAAATAAAAAGCCCAACCCAGATGTAACTTGCCCCTTGCACTGCTTTATTTTTCTAAATAATGTTCTTCTCCCACAACTGCACAGTATATTTTCCTTATTTGTTCATTTTTAACTCATGACAAAAATGTCAAATATACAAATGGCAGGGACTTTTACTCACTGCATTATTCCTAGAATCTAGGAAGTGCCTGACATATAAAGGGTACTCAACAACATTCACTGAGTAAAAAAGACTAAATTTTAATGTGTGTTTTCTGTCTGTGTTTGCCCTTTCTCAGCCTAACATCCCTCTACCCCGACCCTCTCCACACACATTCACACACATACACATATTCAGCTCAATGAGCCTTGCTGTAGATAGAGATCAGGAAAATGCTGTTGTCAGATCATAGACACAAGGTTCTCAGATGCAAAAGAAGTGCTTCTTCCTATCAAAAACAAAAACTCTTGAGCACTGAAGTAAGAAGCAAATGTCCAGTGCCCTTTACCTGTGGCACACAAGTGTTGGGGAGCATTTGTATATGGACCCTGTGCCATAAGCATCCCCTTGGGCACATAAACTCAGTTCCGTACTGGGAGAGAACCAAAGGCTGACAGCAGATTCCATCACATGTTCTTTGTATTTTGTAATATAGAAGGTGAAAGTGAAGTCGCTCAGTAGTGCCTGACTCTTTGTGACCCCGTGGACTGTAGCCTACCATGCTTCTCCGTCCATGGGATTTTCCAGGCAAGAGTTCTGGAGTGGGTTGCCATTTCCTTCTCCAGAGGATCTTTGTGACGCAGGGATCAAACCCCATTGTAGGCAGATGCTTTACCATCTGAGCCACCAGGGAAGTCAACATCTTGTAATATAGAGATCTATATGATATATGGGGACATCCCTCGTGGCTTAGATGGTAAAGAATCTACCTGCAATGTGGAAGACCTGGGTTGGGAAAATACCCTGGAGAAGGGGAATGGCTACCCACTCCAGTATTCTTGCCTGGAGAATTGCTATGGACAGAGGTGCCTGGCGGACTGCAGTCCATGAGATCACAAAGAGTCAGACATAAGTGAGCAACTCAGCACGCATGCATACAATAAATGGTAAAGAGTTCATGTTAGATAGTGTATATGTTCAGCTGTGAGTTGGACTGTGAAGAAAGCTGAGTGCCGAAGAATTGATGCTTTTAAACTGTGGTGCTGGAGAAGACTCTTGAGAGTCCCTTGGACTGCAAGGAGATCCAACCAGTCCATCCTAAAGGAGACCAGTCCTGGGTGTTCATTGGAACGACTGATGCTGAGGCTGAAACTCCAATACTTTGGCCACCTCATGCAAAGAGTTGACTCATTAGAAAAACCCTGATGCTGGGAGGTATTGGGGGCAGGAGGAGAAGGGAACAACAGAGGATGAGATGGCTGGATGGCATCACCGACTCGATGTACATGAGTCTGGGTGAACTCCGGGAGTTGGTAATGGACAGGGAGGCCTGGCATGCTGCAGTTCATGGGGTCGCAAAGAGTCAGACATGACTGAGCGACTGAACTGAAATGATGTTCAGTTATTCTGAACATGTTTGGTTGGCCTGAAAGTTTCTAGAGAAACCTAAATGAACTTTTTGGCCAACCCAATAATAATTTCATCATCTTTTACAGAGTCGGACGTGGCTGAGTGACTAAAAGGCATGAATTTGTTATAACTGAGAGAGTTATTTTGAGTAGAGTCAGATACTCTCTGCTCAACAGAAAAGAAAGTGACGTGGTCCGTGTCTGCCATGGCTTAAAAAAAGGGGGTTAGTAATGATAAGCATATGTGCCTTTATTTGCCATCCCTGCTTTAGTTTCCAGCAGCAATTTCAGGCTTGGGGATATATGAACTAGGGGAGTATATCCGAATCAGCAAGGGATGGGCACATGTCTGGTATAACAGGACATATTCAAAAATCACCATTGTATACATATTTTTATTCATAGTATATCATTAATTTTGAAATTCAAAATAACATCCAAAAAATTGAGAACTATAGTGCTTGATAGAGAAAGCAATGGATTTTTAAATGCTGAAAGGCATTGCTCTAGTCTAGATTCACACACAACTTTCTTCTTGCATAATGTCTATGAATACACTTTAATAAGCATTAATCGAATACCTGTGAGTAAGTTACTTCACTGGACACTCTGTAGAGTTCCCACAGAGAGTTTGTAATTGCTGAATTAAGTGCACGTTCATATATTTTTATTTTATCTTGCAAAACTGAAACTCTGCACTACCCATTGAAGAGCTGCTCTTTTCTTCCTCCTCCCATTCCCTGACAAGTACCATTCAACTTTCTAAGAGTTTGAATACTCTAGAAACCTGAAAAACTAGAATCATTTATTAACTGTGTTTTTGTGACTGATGTTTCACACAGCATAACGTCGTCAAGGTTCACCCATGTTGTAACATACAACAATGTTTCCTCTTTTATAAGGCTGAAGGATGTTTTGTTGTATGCGTATTCCACATTTTCTATATCTAGTCATCTGTTGATGTGCATTTAGGTTACTTTCACTTTTTAGCTATTGTGAATAATGATGCAGTGAACATGTGTGCAATTATCTCTTCAAGATTTTATCTTCAGTTCTTTTGAATATATACCCAGGAAAGGGATTGTTGGATCATATGGTAATTTTATTTTTAATTGGTTGAGGAAACTACGTACTGCTTTCCATAGTGACTGTACCAGTTTACATTCCCATCAACAATGCACATGGGTTCAAATTTCTCTACATCCTCACCAACATTTTTTCATTTTCTGGCTTTTTCAGCTTTTATTTTATATTGGAGTAGAGTTGATTAATAATGTGTTAGTTTCAGGTGTCAAGCAAGGTGATTCAGTTTTACATATACATATATCTATTCTTTTTCTAATTCTTTTCCTAATTAGGTAGTTACAGAATATTGAGCAGGATTCCTGGTGCTATACAGTAAGTTCTTATTGGTTATCCGTTGTAATGTGTATTAGGTGATACCTCATTCTGGTTTTGATTTGCATTTCCTTGCTGATTATTGCATAAGCATTTTTTTTTCATATACCTGTTGCCTATTTCTGGATCTTCATTGGAGAAATGTCTATTCAAGTCCATGGACCATTTTTTAATGAAGTTATTAGTTTTGTTGTTGTTGTTGTTATTGAGTTGTAAAAGATCCTTATATATTTTAGAGATTAACCCCCTATTGGATGTATGGTTTGCAAATATTTTCTCCCATTCTGTAGGTTGCCTTTTCACTCTTTTGATTATTTTCCTTTGCTGTACAAAACTTTTTCATTTGCTTGTTTGTTTTTATTTTTGTTGCCTATGCTTTTGATATCATGTTCACAAGGTTGATGCCAAGACCAGTGTCTTGAAGGCCTTTCCTTATATTTTCCTCTAGGAGTTTTATTGGAAGGACTGATGCTGAAGCTGAAACTCCAATTCTTTGCCAGCTGATGCGAAGAACTGATTCATTTGAAAAAACCCTGATACTGGGAAAGATTAAAGGTGGGAGGAGAAGGACAACAGAGGATGAGATGGTTGTATGGCATCACTGACTCAATGGACATGAGTTTGAGTAAACTCTTCGAGTTGGTGATGGACAGGGAAGCCTGGTGTGCTGTGGTCCATGGGGTCCCAAAGAGTTGGACATGACTCAGCAACTGAACTGAACTGAGGAGTTTTATAGTTTCAGGTCTTGCACTTAAATTTTTAATCCATTTTAAATTGATTTTTGTGCATGATAAGATATCCAGTGGATATCTTTTGCAGGTGGATATCAGTATTTCCCAGCACCATTTAAGAGACTATTCTTTCCTGCATTGTATATTCTTAGCACCCTTGTCAAAAATCAGTTGACCATATATGCATGGATTTATTTCTGGGCTCTCTGTTCTGTCCCATTGGGTTTTGTGTCTGTCTTTGTGAAGTACTATGCCATGTTGACTACTGAAGTTTTGTGGTATATATTGAAATCAGCTTTGTTCTTTATTCTCAGGATTGATTTGCCCATTTGTGGTCTTTTGTAGTCCAATATGAATTGTAGAATTGTTTTTTTTTTTTTTCTATTAAGAAAAAATTGTCATTGAGATTTTGATAGGGATTGCATTGAATTTATAAATTGCTTTTGGAAAGATGGGCATTTTAACAATTAAGTCTTCCAATCTATGTACATGATGTATCTTTCCACATTTCCATTTGTTTGTGCCTTGTATAATTTCTTTCATCAGCATTTCATAGTTTTCACTTTTCTATTTCTATTTAGAAATAGTTCTCTATTTCTTCATTATTTAGTCTTGGTAGGTGATACATTTCTAAGAATTTATCCATTTCTTCTTTGCTATCCATGTTGTTTACATATGATTGTTCATAGTAGTCTCTTCTGATCCTTTTCATTTCTGTGGCATCATTTGTAATCTCTCCTTTCACTTCTTATTTTATCAATTTCAGTGTTCTTTCTTTTTTTCTTAGTCTAGCCAAGGATTTATCAGTTTTGCTTATTTAAAAAAAAATAAATAAATAAAACCTCTTAATTTTGTTGACTTTTTTATATCATTATTTCTGCTCTTATATTATTTCCTTTCATCTACTAACTTTGGGCTTAGCATGTTCTTCTTTTTCTAGCTCCTTGAGGGGAAAATTAGGTTATTGATTTGAAATTTCTCTTCATTTTTAATATAGACACTTCACACTATGAACTTCCCTCTTGGTGCTGCTTCTGCTGATTGCCATATATTTTGGTATGCTGTGTTTTTATTTCCATTTGTCTCAAGATATTTTGTATTTTCCCTTGTGATTGCTGCTTTGACTTGATTGTTTAAGAGAGTGCTATTTAATTTCTAGTTCATATTTTTTAAATGACTCTGTTAAAGACAATTATTTCAAACAGGCCTGAAGGAAAAAGAGACAAAGAGTTTTGATATTCTCCAAATAACATGGAAATGAAAGTCCCTTGAGTACAATTTAATTTAGTGTACCTTACCTCAGAAAATTATGATAAGAACTATAAATCTGACCTGAAGAGGTTTTTAACCTAATATTATTTCTCTTTAATGTTTGCAAAATATATAAGACAAGCCTAGCTTCACCCTTTTCTGTGCGGTTCTAACTGGTTCCACTATTCAGAGTCTAGTCTCATCCTTAGTAGCAGCAGTCTCATCCTTACCCCTGAGTCCACCCTTTCTTATCCTGCCCAGATTCTTTGCTAACAATTACTAATTAAAGACTTTTGATCTCTGACTACAGCATGATTTTTAAGAGCTAGAGTATGTTTTCTGTTTCTTTATTAATGAATATGAGATATATAATTATCTGTGTTCTTGGTCTGGAAGGAGGAATAAGATATAAATTGTAGTATCTGCCTCTAGGTAATATTAACTCATAGACTGATTGTATGTAGTGGACAATATCCAATTTTAGCAGTCAAATAAAATTCCCAGTGACTCATAGAAGCCAATTTTTTCTTCACAGTGAGCATAATGATACTATTTGCATTTGTTATTTCTATTAGTTCACTTGATTTGTTTTTATAAAACCTTAGTAAGAGAGGCAGAGTTTTATTTTAGAATAAATGCTTAGCATATGTAGATTTAATATTTCTAGTGTTAACTTTTGAAAGAAGCCTTACATTCCATGACATCAAGTAACTAGCAATTTTGCTGCAAGATAAATTTCAACAGCACACCCTATAAGCCTTGTTTGTTGTAATGAGTAGGGTATGCTAGAGTGAGCCAGTGAGTGTAAGGAATCCTAATTGAAAGTAAATATCCAAAGACAAATGAACTAAGTTGTAACCTCACCCCCCACCATTACAGTGGAATTCAGAAACCTTGAAAAAGTGTGATAGTATCAGGAGGAATTCCTTATGAATATCAAGATATAGACATGAAGATTCAAAGAGATAAACAATAACATGAGGAATCAAAGAGACAAATAATTTCCTAAATCTTGTCAGGTTAAATTATAATAAAGCTCTCACCAGCATCCTAATCCTGCAATTCTAGACCAAAACATTTTCTTCAATTTCATGCTGAAATCAGCAGATATGAGCTAATATCATTGAAAAAAAAAAAAAAGAAAGAAAGAAAATCCCTCTTTTAAAATCAGTGGACTAAATCAAACACCATTCTGTCTTTGGGTGAAAAAGTGAAAGTGAAGTCAGTCATGTCCGACTCTTTGCAACCCCATGGACTGTAGCCTACCAGGCTCCTCCATCCATGGGATTTTCCAGGCAAGAGTACTGGCGTGGGTTGCCATTTCCTTCTCCAGAGGATCTTCCTGACCCAGGGATTGAACCTGGGTCTCCTGCATTGCAGGCAGACGTTTTACCATCTGAGCCACCAGGGAAGTCAAGTCATTCTGGCTTTGGGTAGGTTAATTAAATCCAAATTGCATGTTAGAACAGAGAACTGATTACGGCCTAAGATACGTACCCTGGGGAGATCTATCTCTGTGCGATGGAATGAAGAAATGACGGTCAGAAGGAGACCAGAAATCTACACAGTATGGGAGGAAATTTTAGCAAAACTTAGAGTTTTAGAGAAGCCATGAATTCATAATTTGGCTATCAGTTTGAAAATTGACATGACAAGAAACACCATATGAAAAAGATGTACACACAGAAAGTTAGAGACATTATGTAGGTGAAAACTCACAGAGGATCACCTCTGAGATAGGATCTGAGTAACTGAAAAACTCTATCAATTGGACCTTATTTCTCCAGTGCTGTGTAGAAAGAAATATCTCTAGTTCATACCAGAGTTAAAGTGAGCTTTAAAATATGAAAGAAAAACTGAAAATCACTGGAAAAGCCTCATCTGAACCTAGTTATACCTGAATCTCATCTGTTTCCACATAGGTAATATCCCTAGACTCCCTCAGACTTCTAAAGTGAGGGTACATTTTAAAGTGCTTGCTCTGACTTTTACTAGGGAAGATATGGATGGAAGTTAGGGGGAAATAAAAAAGAGAAATTAAAAAGCTAGAGTTATGTAGACTCTGAGGAAGACTTCTGTGTTTTTCTATATACGTAATTTGACTATTCAACATTTCTACCTAAATCCAGAACCTCAAATTCAACATGTGAAATATTTGAGGAAACAGGCTTTTGCGACATTCTTTTGTATTCCCACTTCAATGAGAGGAACTGGCATCTACCAGTCTCCCAAGTTTAACAAAAACAAAAGTTAAACTTACCTCTCTCCCTACTCCTCATTCAGTGAAACACTCATTCCTTTAGATTCTTTCCTACAAGTCTAGCTTGAGTCTAGTCACCCCACTGGTTCCTTTAGTCCAGCCCCATAAATTCGTTCACCACACTGCTGACATAATAATCTTCTTAAAAATTTCATCCTGCCGATTAACTGTTTAAAGTCCTCAGGAATACCCTAACTTATAACAGATACATTTTAGAAATTTTAGCCTATTGTAAATGGAGTAAAGTCTCTAATGATGATTTTCATGAGCATAGTTAAGTGCATGGTCTCTGAAGTGGGCTGTTTAGTTCAAATCCAAATTGTATCAAGTTGTGTAACTTGGAAAAAAAATTTTATTGTTTTCTTTCATCTGGGCTTCCCTTGTGACTCAGACAGTAAAGAATCCCCCTTCAATGCGGGAGACCTGGGTTCGATCCCTGGGTTGGGAAGATCCCCTGGAGAAGAGAAAGGCTACCCACTCCAGTATTCTGGCCTGGAGAATTCCATGGACTGTATAGTCCATGTGGTCGCAAAGAGTTGGACATGACTGAGCGACTTTCACTTTCACTTTTGTCTATAATTGAAATTATCAGCCATAGTGGATATGTTTGGAGAAGTTTTTTTAAAAGGAGATGGAAAGAAGAGAATATCAAGCAGAAGATTGTGATAAACTACCTAACATATTTTGAAAATAACTAGATAAAATATAAAATTTAAAATTCTGAAAAAAATGCTTTGTTACAAATACAAAAATATTATGTATACAGTACTGCAAGCAAAATCCAGCAATATATAAAAATATAACACAACATGGCAGAGTTAAATTTATAACCAGAGGTACTTGAAGATTGATTTTCCTAATTAGTGTTAGGAAAATGATTAATTACATTAATTATGAATCATATGATCACTCTGATAGAAGCAGGAAAAATAGTTGATACAATTTAACTTCTAATCATAATTTTTAGAGAAATCTCCTAGCAGACCAGGAATAGTATTAAACTAACTTAATTTGATAAAGAGCATCTAAGAAAAAAATCTATAAACATCCTACTTATTGATGAAACACTGAAGTCACTCCATTTATGTTAAAAAAAGACAAATATCCCCCCAGATTATCATTTTTACTCATAATTTAAAAGTAAGCAATATGCTAGATTAAAAAATCCAGAAACAAGAATTAACTGCACTTCTACATATCAGAAACAAATGTAAAAATTATGTATATCATTTTTAATTGGTAGCATTTTAAGTATCATCTAAGAAATCTGTGAAATGTGTGGGACATACCTAACAAAAAATACAAAAGAACACTGAAAGAAGTTTTTCAATTTCACTGAAAATGAAAGAAAACATATCAGTGGAGGGATACAGCATGTTCATTGAGTAGAAGACTATATATTATAAAGAAATCAGTTGTCATAATTTATCAATAATTCAATGTAATTATAATTAAAATTCTTACAAGTTTTGGGTATGTACATATGGATATGTGTAAAGAACTTGGGAAGGTGATTCTCAAGTGATACAGAAGTAATCAAATATATCAAAGAAACTCATCAAGAAAAACAAGATGGGAGGTCCTTATCATACCAGATATTTTTATACTAATTGAATAGACAACCAATGAAACAGAATGGACAGAATAGAGAAGCAGATTAAGAACTAAAAGCTTCTACCTCTGTACTCAGCCCAGAAAATTAGGACAAAATCACTCCTTATTACCATTATTAATGTGAATCTGCTTTCCACTTCATAGCATTTCCTCACTCTTCCAGGCTCTTCTGCCCAAGTGAATGGTTTGATTGTTTATAACAGGAATTTCCCCAGTGACCCAACAGCTCTTAGATGGAAAACATCAATAGTTTAAACCTTAAGATTCTTTGAAACCCTTGCTTCAAAATCCTCCTCTGACTTTTTTCTCCAATTCTGGATTATCTTGATACTCATTCAATCCTAGCCAAGTCTCCATAGAGAAAGAGCAACCTTAAACCAAACTTCCACTTCTCAGTAACTTCTGGCTTTACTTTGTTCCATTCAAGATGCTGCCAAAGCTTTGTGACATGGTGTTCTCCCATACCACAATAAGCAATAAACTCAAATTTTTCTCTTCTGGGTGGTGATATTTCAAGAGTCCAGTTTTGTTGTTGTTCAGTCGCTAAGTCATGTCCAACTCTTTGCAACCCCGTAAACTGCAGAACTCCAGGCTTCCCTGTCCTTCACTATCTCGGGAGTTTGCTCAGATTCATGTCCAAATAGTTGGTGATGCTATCCAACCATCTCCTCCTCTGTCGCCCCCTTCCCCTCCTGCCCTCAGTCCTTCCCAGCATCAGGGTATCTTTGCATCATGTGACCAAAGTATTGGAGCTTCAGTTTCATCATTTGTCCCTCCAATGAGTATTCAGGATTGATTTCCTTTTGGACTGACTTGTTTGATCTTGCTCTCTAAGAGCCACAATTCACAAGCATCAATTCTTTAGCACTCAGTGCCTTGGTCTGCAGCAATTCTAGTAACTGTACAGTCTGTCTCCTTGACACTATTTTGGGAGTACGTAGACCTTTTTAGGACATCTTCACACCCCTTAACACAATGTCTTGCTGGTAGTTTGTACCGAATTGATGCTCTCTGAGTTGAATCCATTCAGCAAATATCATAGCTCCAAGTGGCATACCCAGGATACAGTGCCCAAGTTCTGCCTTCTTGCCAGGGAAGGAGAAGCTGGTAGTAAGGACTTCTGAGTCATGTTGTTCATCTCCTAATACAGATATCCTAAGGTAGAGAATAGCAACAAAGATCCTCACATGAATGTGAATTTAACTTTTGTCAAACCCCACAGTTTCCCAACTTGTGATATATCTCTCATCTAGAAACTGGTATATGAAAGGAAATTAAATGCCTGTTGTAAATAACACCATGATGATGTTTTTAAAAAGAAAAAAGACACCTGGGGGAAAAGTTACCAGCATGTCTTGTGGACACTTTATAAATTATTGATACTCTTTCTTCTAAATAGCATTGCTACATTTTAAGCTGAAGCCATGAGCTTACCAAGGAAAATAGGGTACACGGCTGTCATTTTGGTTTCAAATTAAGTAAATGGTGCCCTATTGGCCTAAAAGAATTAATGTACCTCCAACACATGAGCCATTTCCTTCAGGGAAATAAGGTCCTTATTAATCTGGACAAAAGATTCATGAAAAAAGGCATGTATAAGGAATGTGATCCCCGTTTTGGGATGGAGCAAGCACGACAGAGGAAATTGAAATGACTGACCTTTGTCATAAAGGGAGACATGTGTCAGAGCTAATTACATAGACCATTTTGGCTTCCTATTTTAAATCGTCACACTTGAGCAATTAGAAATCACTTATACTCTCAGCGTTATATTAATTTGTACTTATAGTTATAGACTCAGAGATATCATGTACGGAAGCAGCCTTGGAGGTCAGCCTCTTGGCTGTTCAGATGAGAAAACTGATACCCAGAGACGTGTCAAAACTTTTCCAAAGTCACACGCAAAAACCCAAAGATCACAGTCTGGCACTAAGTTCAATACTCTTTCTTTTAGGGATGCTAGATTTTGGATAAAGGATATTAATTTTAATTATTTTAAAAGTATTTCCCGTAAGAAATATGTATTATATACCTGTGAATTTTCAAAGTTGTAAATTTTTTAAATGTGCTCTCCTCATGCATTATTATTTCTAGGACTCCTTTTCTGATATTAGCATGTATAACTACATACGTACATAAACACACACTGCCACTGAAGGATACCCTCTCCTTTGTTGTTGTTCAGTTACCCACTCATGTCCAGCTCTTTGTAACCCCATAGATTGCAGCATGCCAGGCCTCCCTGTCCCTCACCATCTCCCAGAGTTTGCCCAAGTTCATGTTCATTTTATCAGTGATGCCGTCCAGTCATCTCATCCTCTGACACCCTCTTCTCCTCCTGCCCTCATTTCCCAGCATCAGGGTCCATTCCAATGAGTCATCTGTTTGTATCAGATGACCAAAAACCGGGAGCTTCAGCTTCAGCATCAGTCATTCCAGTGAATATTCAGGGTTGATCTCCCTTAAGATTGACTGGTTTGATCTCCTTGCTGTCCAAGAGACTTTCAGGAGTCCTCTCCAGCACCACGGTTCAAAGATACTAATTCTTTGACATTCTGCCTTCTTTACAGTCCAGCTCTTAGAACCATACGTGACCACTGGGAAGACCATAACCTTGATTGTACTGACCACTGTCAGCAGAGTAATGTCTCTGCTTTTCAACACACTGTCTAGGTTTATCATTGCTTTCCTGTCAAGAAACAATTGTCTTCTGACTTCATGGCTGCAGTCCCCATCTGCAGTTATTTTGGAACCTAAGAAGAGGAAATCTGTACTCAGTTCAGTTCAGTCACTCAGTCGTGTCCAACTCTTTGTGACCCCATGGACTGCAGCACGCCAGGCCTCCCTGTCCATCACCAACTCCTGAGTTTACTCAAACTCATGTTCTTTGAGTCAGTGATGCCTTCCCCTTCTATTTGCCATGCAGTATTGGGGCTGGGTGCTATAACCTTAGTTTTTTTAATGTTTAGTCTTAAACCAACTCTTTCACCCTCCTCCTTCACCCTCATCAAGAGGCTTTTTAGTTCCTCTTCACTGTCTGCCATTAGAGTGGTATCATCTGCATTCTGAGGTTGTTGATGTTACTCTTGCCTATCTTGATTCTAGCTTGTAACTCATCCAGCCTGGGGCATTTCTCATGATGTGCTCAGCATATAGGTTAAACAGAGTGACAGCAGACAGCCCTGTCATACTCCTTTCTCAATCTTGAACCAATCAGTTGTTCCATACAGGGTTCTAACTGTTGCTTCTTGACCTGTGTACAGGTTTCTCAGGACACAGGTAAGATGGTCTGGTATTCCCATCTCTCTAAGAGCTTTCCAAAGTTTGTCATGATCTACATAGTCAAAAGCTTTAGCATAGTCAATGAAACAGAGATAGATGTTTTTCTGAAATTCCCTTGCTTTCTCAATAATCCAGTGAATGTTGGCAATTTGATCTCTAGTTCCTCTTCCCTTTCTAAACCCAGCTTGAACCATCTGAAATTTCTTGGTTCACATAGTGCTGAAGCCTAGCATGAAAGATTTTAAGCATGACCACACTAGCATGCAGCAGGGCAAAGGCTAATAGAGTTTTGCCAAGAGAATGCACTGGTCATAGCAAACACCCTCTTCCAACAACACAAGAGAAGACTCTACACATGGACATCACCAGATGGTCAACACCGAAATCACATTGATTATATTCTTTGCAGCCAAAGATGGAGAAGCTCTATACAGTCAGCAAAAATAAGACCGGGAGCTCACTATGGCTCAGATCATGAGCTCCTTATTGCCAAATTCAGACTTAAATTGAAGAAAGTAGGGAAAACCACCAGACCATTCAGGTATGATCTAAATCAAATCCCTTATGATTATACAGTGGAAGTGAGAAATAGATTTAAGGGCCTAGATCTGATAGATAGAGTGTCTGATGAACTATGGACTGAGGTTCATGACATTGTACAGGAGACAGGATCAAGACCATCCCCATGGAAAAGAAATGCAAAAAAGCAAAATGGCTGTCTGGGGAGGCCTTACAAATAGCTGTGAAAAGAAGAGAAGCGAAAAGCAAAGGAGAAAAGGAAAGATATAAGCATCTGAATGCAGAGTTCCAAAGAATAGCAAGAAGTGAAAAGAAAGCCTTCCTCAGTGATCAATGCAAAGAAATAAAGGAAGACAACAGAATGGGAAAGACTAGAGATCTCTTCAAGAAAATTAGAGATACCAAGGGAACATTTCATGCAAAGATGGGCTTGATAAAGAACAGAAATGGTATGGATCTAACAGAAGCAGAAGATACTAAGAGGTGGCAAGAATACACAGAAG
>NW_011494807.1:5532759-5546608 GCF_000754665.1 Bison bison bison | reverse complement strand
ACAATTGCACTCATCTCACATGCTAGTAAAGTAATGCTCAAAATTCTCCAAGCCAGGCTTCAGCAATACATGAACTGTGAACTTCCAGATGTTCAAGCTGTTTTTAGAAAAGGCAGAGGAACCAGAGATCAAATTGCCAACATCCGCTGGATCATTGAAAGAGCAAGAGAGTTCCAGAAAAACATCTATTTTGCTTTATTGACTATGCCAAAGCCTTTGACTGTGTGGATCACAACAAACTGTGGAAAACTCTGAAAGAGATGGGAATACCAGACCGTCTGACCTGCCTCTTGAGAAACCTCTATGCAGGTCAGGAAGCAACAGTTAGAACTGGACATGGAACAACAGACTGGTTCCAAATACGAAAAAGAGTATATTAAGGCTGTATATTGTCAGCCTTCTTATTTAACTTATATGCAGAGTACATCATGAGAAACGCTGGGCTGGAAGAAGAACAAGCTGGAATCAAGATTGCCAGGAGAAATATCAATAACCTCAGATATGCAGATGATACCACCCTTGTGGCAGAAAGTGAAGAGGAACTAAAGAGCCTCTTGATGAAAGTGAAAGTGGAGAGTGAAAAAGTTGGCTTAAAGCTCAACATTCAGAAAACGAAGATCATGGCATCTGGTCCCATCACTTCATGGGAAATAGATGGAGAAACAGTGGAAACAGTGTCAGACTTTATTTTTAGGGGCTCCAAAATCACTGCAGATGGTGACTGCAGCCATGAAATTAAAAGACGTTTACTCCTTGGGAGAAAAGTTATGACCAACCTAGATAGCATATTGAAAAAGAGACATTACTTAGCCAACAAAAGTCCATCTAGTCAAGGCTATGGTTTTTCCAGTGGTCATGTATGGATGTGAGAGTTGGACTGTAAAGAAAGCTGAGTGCCGAATAATTGATGCTTTTGAACTGTGGTGTTGGAGAAGACTCATGAGAGTCCCTTGGACTGCAAGGAGATCCAACCAGTCCATCTTACAGGAGATCAGTCTGGGAGTTCATTGGAAGGACTGATGCTAAAGCTGAAACTCCAGTACTTTGGGCACCTCATGCGAAGAGTTGACTCATTGGAAAAGACTCTGATGCTGGGAGGAATTGGGGGCAGGAATAGAAGGGAGCGACAGAGGATGAGATGGCTTGATGGCATCACTGACTCGATGGACGTGAGTCTGAGTGAATTCCGGGAGTTGGTGATGGACAGGGAGGCCTGGCATGCTGCGATTCATGGGGTCGCAAAGAGTTGGGCACAACTGAGTGACTGAACTGAACAGATACTAGCATGGGAAATGAGTGTAACTGTCTGATAGTTAGCACATTCTTTGGTACTACCCTTCTTCTGGATTGGGATTAGGTTTGACCTTTTCCAGTCCTGTGGCCACTGCTAGGTCTCCCAGATTTGCTGACATAATGAGTGCAAAACCTCGATGTCATCATCCTGTAGGGATCTGAATAATTCTGCTGAAATTTCTTCACATCCACTAGCTTTATTAATAGCAATGCTTGTTAAGGCCCACTTGACTTCGCACTCCAGAATGTCTGGTTCTGGGTGACTAACCACAGGATTGTAGTGATGTGGTTCATTAAGGACCTTGTTTTACAGTTCTTGCATGTAGTCTTTCCGTCTCTTCTTGATCTCTTCAGCATCTACTAGGTGTCTACCATTTTTATCCTTTATTGTGCCCATCTTTGGGCAGAATGGTCCCTTGATGTTTCCAATTTCCTGAAGAGATCTCTAGTCTTTCCCCTTTTGTTATTTTCATCTATTATTAAGCACTGTTCATTGAAGAAGGCCTTCTTGTCTCTTCTAGCTATTTTTTGGAAGTCTACATTTAATTGGATGTACCTTTCCCTCTCTCCCTTGCTTTTCACTTCTCTTTGTTCTTCTGTAATTTTAAAGCCTCCTCAGATAACCACTTTGCCTTCTTGCTTTTGTTTTTCCTTGGGATGGTTTTGTTCACTGCCTCCTGTACAATATTACAAACCTCTGTCCATAGTTCTTCAGGCACACTGTTAACTCAATCTAGTCCCTTGGACCTATTCTTTACCTCCACTGTGAATTCATACGGGATACCTTAGGGTACCTGTAATAATCAGGCATACTTAATCATTGCATTGGACACATTTATAAAGATCTATTCATATTCCTGTCACCCCTCTAATACTGTTAGTTTACTGAGTATAGAGTGTCTCACTCACCTTTGTACCCCAAAAACTTAACACAAAGTAAACACTGTGAAAGATTTAATTATTTATAGTTTACCCACTGCATGATCATTCTACAAATGATCCCTGACTATATTTGAAACTCATTAGCATTTTTGGTACTATAATAAACAACATATCTTGAGTCTTCTGGGGAAAAAAAAACCTGCTAAAAGGGTTAAACAAAGAGCAGCATCTCCTTTCTTATTGTCAAAGAAAGAAGTATCCTATGGTTTGCCTACAATGTGGGAGACAAGGGTTCAATCCCTGGGTCAGGAAGATCTCCTGGAGAAGGAAATGGCAACCCACTCCAGTACTCTTGCCTGGAAAATCCCATGGATGGAGGAACCTGGTGGGCTACAGTCCGTGGGGTCACAAAGAGTTGGACACGGCTGAGCGACTTCACTTTTTTCTTTATGATTTGCTAAATCCAACTCCTCCATCTGGGTGTAGAATCTTATCTCGTCATCTGGGAGTTATTTCATTAAGTTCTTCTGGATCCTCAGTCTCTCCACTCGTGTATTCTAAAACTAACTGCAAAAAACAAATTTTGCCTTGACCCTGTAGCCCGCTCAAATTACTATTCTGTTGCTCTCTTTCACCACTAAACCCATAGTGATCATACTTCTTATCTCTATTAGAATTCATTTTTTTCTTCCTTTTATATTCAACACATAAAAATAATGAGTGAAGGAAGGAAGGAATATGAGACCTTCAAAGACTAAGCTTGTCACTTGAACCACCAGACCCAGTCACTTCAGTCCATCTCAAGTGTTCCTTGAATGCTTCCAGGTCTCCTCGGTTCCTCTAGATTCACATTAGTCTGTAGCCTCTTTCTGTTTCCCAGAAATGAAGACAGGTTCTTGTTCTTGTCTTTAATCCTACTTTTGAGTCATATTTAATTGGGGGACATGGTGAAGGGTGGTTTTAACCACTCTGGTATGAACTTAATCTTATACAGCCCAGCAAAACCAAGACATGGATCT
Source organism: Bison bison bison (assembly GCF_000754665.1). NCBI lineage: Eukaryota > Metazoa > Chordata > Mammalia > Artiodactyla > Bovidae > Bison > Bison bison. Next base: position 5,543,414 of record NW_011494807.1, on the reverse strand, counting down.
TCCTTACAGGCTCCTTTGAGCAGTTGGTCCCAGAATCACTACAAAGGAGATCAGAAATAAAACCTAATTAAGATAAAAGAAGAAAAAAAAAGCAGTGAAAGGATAAAATTCGGGAAATTGTTTCTTTAATTTAGAAGACTAGAATATCATCTGACATAGAAAGCTTTCACCATTCATCTCAGATCTAGCTAAAAGGTTCTAAAGCTGTTCTTTGGTACCCAGGCATGCCCAGAGAATAGCTTTCCTGGTGATAGGATGCTGCTCCCAAAACTCTCCTCCCAGCTGCTTTTGAGTCACTCTCTTTTCTCAACCCTCAGCTCAAAGCACCCTCTGCTCTGGTCATATCAGCCCTTCTGATTTTCTGGGTTATGGGACTGTCTTTTTCATCTTTTGAGCTGCAATTTCACAGGCACAGGGATGGCCACATCAGTTACCCTGCAGCAAAGCTGTTGCTGTATACCAGGAAGAGCACAGTATACTTAATTACAGCTGAGAAACCTGACCAACAGTGTGAACTTGGTGAAGGTCCTTAACTCTAATGAGACTTAGTGTCCTTGCCTTAGCAGAAAAACTAGATGTAGTATTACCTACAATGGGTATTGTAATAAGCAGGAAATGTTTTATAAAGTACAGCAAATGACATATGCTAAAGAAATGACTTGTTTTAGTTTATATGATTTGCAATTTATTGATATTATGATAGTGGCTTATTGAAAACAGAAGTATTTTCATACCTTCTGTGACTTGTGTCACAGTACCTGACTGCAGTAAAGATTCTTCACACATGTATAAACCTTGTAGTTCAGTTCAGTTGCTCAATCGTGTCCAACTCTTTGCGACCCCATGGACTGTGGCGTGCCAGGCTTCCCTGTCCATCACCAACTCCCGGAGCTTACTCAAACTCATGTCCATCGAGTCAGTGATGCCATCCAACCATCTCATCCTCTGTCGTCCCCTTCCCTTCCCACCTTCAATCTTTCACAGCATCAGGATCTTTTCCAAAGAGTCAGTTCTTTGCATCAGATGCCCAAAGTATTGGAACTTCAGCTTCAGCATCAGTCCTTCCAATGAATATTCAGGACTAACTTCCTTTCAGATTGACTGGTTTGATCTCCTTGCAGTCTAAGGGACTCTCAAAAGTTTTCTCCAACACCACAGTTCAAAAGCATCAATTCTTCAGCACTCAGCTTTCTTTATAGTCCCACTCTCACAAACCTTGTAAAACCTTTTAAAAATGTCAAAATTTCTATTGTCAATTTTACTCATTGTATAAAACTAGTTCTATGTAGGATGCATTCATAAATTTAAGAAATAATTATGTGCCTATAATGTACAAGGGGTTAGGGTGGCCACTGAAGATAGAGTTGTAACTGAGGTAAACTGTATCATTGCCTTCAGGAAGTTTAGAAGCCCATGGAAGTGTTAACAGGCTTCTAGAGGTCAATTGAGGACAGGACAAGTATTACAGCCAAAGCTGGCTGCATATGAGAGGGCCTGTGTGTCAGAAGGATTTTCCTCTGCCTGGTGACCCTGGTTCCCCTGTAGCACAGATATGGGTGGCTACAGTCTTAGCTACTGGTTGGCGTGTTAAAAGTGCTGTGTCACCTTTGAAATCCAAGAAAGTGAAACAGGACTCTTTCAAGTACTAGCATTTCTAATGCTGGCTTTATTCATATGTGATGGCGGCCATTTTTGGTGGAATAATAATAGGTCGCTAAGAGTCGGACATGACTGAGTAACTTCACTTTCACGCATTGGAGAAAGAAATGGCAACCCACTCCAGTGTTCTTGCCTGGAGAATCCCAGGGACAGGGGAGCCTGGTGGGCTGCCATCTATGGGGTCGCACAGGGTCGGACACGACTGAAGCGACTTAGCAGCAGCAACAGTAATGGGTGGCACCAAGACTATCCACTTCTCAAAAGACTCAGTTAGGAAAGCCATGCTATACAGCCTCATGTTTATTCAAATTTCCTGGCTCCTTCCCTCTAACAGGCAAACAATCTGACCTAAGCACCAAAAGAGTGTCATAAAATTCATGATTTTTGCTTCTTTGTATATCTAATGAATATATATGATTCATTAGATTTTCATGAAGCTAATTCTGCATCATCCTATTTTCATATCTTAGAGGCAGAGGGGTATTGGTATGGTGTGGGGCAGCTCAAGGGTTTGAACTCTAAGCACAAAAGCCGGCATGAATGTTCAGCCTCGTCTTCAAACTCTCTGTCTTGCTCTAGGGAATATAAGGGACACTGTGCATTCGAAGAAGAAAGAAGCCAGCATGGATGGCAAAAAAAGAAAAAAAGAGTATGAGAGAAAAAATGGCAAGCAGTTAAAATTGATGGGATAGAGGGGGGGCAGATTATATAAAACATATGGCCATGTTAAAAAAAAAAAATTGAGTCTTCTACAAAGAAAAGCACATGAACTCAAAGTGTAAAAGAAATCTCAGAATGACAAACATTCCCCTGGGGAAAAATACCTCAATATTGTAATTTGATTTTTGTGACTTCTCTTTGATATTGACTGAAGGAGACGTAGGAAAACATTAGGTTCGTGTCATATATATGTGCTATTTATACGTACATGTATATATAATTAACACTATCCTACTGCTTTCTAAAGAAATTCAATCTTAGAAACCATGGAGGATATTTGGGAAGCATGTTGAGGAGGCATCAACTGTAGGAGACCTAATGACTGGCTACTGAAGAGAAACTTATGAGAAAAATAAAATATGTTCATTCAACAACAAAAAATGTACTGCATGACTTATATTTTCTAGACAAGATTTTAAATAAGGAAGGCTACAGCTGGAAATAGAACAGACAAAATGTCCACACTCATGGAGTTGTCTAAAGGAGAGGGGCAGATAGTAAACCTATAAACAAGGAAATCTAGAGGAAAGGAAAATGGAAGAAAATTAAATAGGAAAGAGAGAAAGAGCATACTCTCATCAAAGAAGCCCTCACAGATAAGATGCGATTGGATAAAGAACTGAAGGGAGGAGAGAGACCCCCATGTGGACACTCTGGAAAAAGACTCAGCAATTGGAATGATGAAGGCAGCAGGTGCTGGGTCAGAGGGCAGAGGGGGTCAGAAAGTGAGAAGATGGTTGGAAGGAATTGCATTAAGGTGTTTGCTGTACCATGAACAATACTGACCTCCCATTTCCTCATACAGTCCTTCAGTAAAATCTTCACAAATGGCTCTTGCCAGCATATCGAATACAGTTAATTACTGAGTCTTTTCTATTATTAGTCCTAGACTGTAACTTCAGGCTCTGCAAGAAACGCCCCAAGTACCTGGATTAAAATAAGAATATGATTAAGGGAAGACCTATGTTAGCAGATAGATTATAGCTTAAAACAATTTACAAGTTCTAAGAACAAAACTATGGAGTAGAGAAAGCCCTCAAGTCTCAGTCCTGTGTTTTTGCTGGCAAAGAGCCCCTCCTCTGCCCCAGATTCAGGGGCAAACCTTGGCTGACCCAAGCTAATCCACTATTTAATGCTGATGGTCATAATGTTCAGGGGTGGCACATGACCTAAGCAAGTGACCTTCAGAGCTTTTGGCAGGGATTCTGGGTTTCTTTAATGGAGCTACTGTATTAACACACAGTAATCTCAACATACAATTAAGATTGGGTGACTTATTTATCTTTGCATAATTCTAGAGGCTAGAAGTCTGAAATCAATGTGTTGGCAGGTTTATTTTCTCTTGAAACTTCTCTCCTTTTAAGTGTTCATCACCTCTGTCTCCACATGATCTTCTCTCTGTGTGTTTCTGTCTCCCAATTTCCTCTTATTATAAGGACACCAGTAATATTGGATTAGGGTTCTCCCTAAATGACCTTACCTTAACTTAATTACTTTTTTAAAGACCTATCTCCAGATAAAGGTACATATACTGATTTACTTGGGGTTAGGACTTCAACATATGAATTTTAGGAGGACACAGTTCAGCCCGTAACACTGGGACAAAGACTAATTTTCCTGGGAGTCATCCTAAAAGGTTTTCCCCTTCATTGAAAATGTTGGTATGGTGATTTGAGGTCTTCAAGCATGAGCATGAGCATGAAAGTTGCTCAGTCGTGTCCAACTCTTGACAATGAACCAGAATTCTCCAGGCCAGAATCCTGGAGTGGGTAACCTTTCCCTTCTTCAAGGGATCTTCTCAACCCAGGGATCGAACCCAGGTCTCCCGCATTGCAGGCAGATTCTTTACCAATTGAGCTATCAGGGAAGCCCTGAGGTTTTCAAAAGAAGCAGCAGTTCTATGACTTAGTGGGACAATTGGAGATCTTTTGTGACAGCTTTTGAATTGCTATATGAAATCTCATCTACAGTGACAAATGAGGCTTTTCAGTTACATAGGTCAATAAATTACTTTTACACTTACACCCATTTTGGTCTGGTTTTCTCTCCACTGCAATTAAATTATTTCATACAGATAAAGCCTAGAGTTAGTTCATTGATTTTATAAAAATAACAATATATGAGATTCATATTCAGACTTCAAATCACTTTTTCCCTACACCGTCTGAAGTCTTTCTCTCAAAACCTCAGGGAAGTCAAGGCCTCCAGATAGCAATGGGATAAACAGATAAAAGATAAATGTAGCACAAATAGAAATGCAGTTTTTTCTTCTAAAAAAAAGCATTAAAATAGTGTTCTTAATCTTAAAAGATTAAGTGCACAGTTGAGAAAAGGATTTCTAAATGCCACCATTATTTACTGTGATACTTTTTATTTGACTTTGAAACATAGGTTGTCGTCCGCACATCTTATTAGTTGTAGTCTCCCCTTTGAAAGAACCACAGATACCTCCTCTGCTGTACACACAATTTTTCTGCTCCAGAAATTTGATCTCTGGAGAAATTTGCGTATTGAAACCTTGGGTCTGTCCTTACTATATGTAGTAGATCATTTTTAGGAAAGCAATCAGAATTAGGAAGTAATAACTATTCATCTTGAATGACAAAGACCAACTCCAGAGATTCAATGTCATTGTTGTTGTTGCTCAGTCACTAAGCTATGTCCAACTCTTTGTGACCCCATGAACTGCAGCACACCAGGCTACCCTGTCCTTCGCTATCTCCCAAAGACTGCTCAAAGTCATATTCATTCGCTCAGCAATGCTACCTAACCACCTCATCCTCAGTCTCCCTCCTCTCCTCTTGTACTCAATCTCTGCCAGCATCAAGGTCTTTTCCAATAAGTTGGCTTTTCTCATCATGTGGCCAAAGTGTTGGAGCTTCAGCTTTAGCATCAGTCCTTCCAACAAAAAGTCAGGGTCGATTTCCTTTAGGACTAACTGGTTTGATATCCTTGCAGTCCAAGAGACTCTCAAGAGACTTCTCCAGCACCATAGTTTAAAAGCGTCAATTCTTTGGCCCTCAGCCTTGTTTATTGCCAAACTTTCACATCCATACATGACTACTGGAAAAACCATAGCTTTGACTATATAGACCTTTGTTGACAAAGTTATGTCTCTGCTTTTTAATGTGCAGTCTACATTTGTCATAGCTTTCTTTCCAAGGGGCAAGTATCTTTTAATTTCATGGCTGCAATCACCATCCCCCATGATTTTGGAGCCCAAGAAAATGAAGTCTGACACTGTTTCCACATTTTATCCAACTATTTGTCATGAAGTGATGGGACCAGATGAAATGATCTTAGTATTCTTTAATGTTGAGTTTTAAGCCAGCTTTTTCACTCTCCTCTTTTACCCTCATTAAGAGGCTTTTTTGTTCTTCACTTTCTGTTATTAGAGTGGTATCACCTGCATGTCTGAGGTTGTTGATATTTCTCCTGGCAATCTTGATTCCAGGTTGTGATGCATACAGCCTGGCATTATCCACGATGTACTCTGCATATAAGTTAAATAAGCATGCTGGCAATATGGAACCTTGATGTACTCCTTCCCCAGTTTTGAACCAGTCCATTGTTCCATGTCCATTTCTAACTGTTGCTTTTTGTCCTGCATACAGATTTCTTAGGAGACAGCTCATTGAGCTTAGGAGACATGTAAAGTGGTCTGGTATTCCTGTCTCTTTAAGAAATGTCCACAGTTTGTTGTGATCCACAGTCAAAGGCTTTAGCATGGTCAATGAATCAGAAGTATATATATATTTTTTTTTTTTTTTTAATTTCCTTGCTTTTTCTATGATCCAAAGGATGCTGGCAATTTGATCTCTGATTTCTCTGCTGTTTCTAAATCCAGCTTGTACATCTCAAAGTTCTTGGTTCATATGCTAGCCTAGCTTGAAGGATTTTGAACATTACCTTGCTACCATGTGAACTGAACACAATTGTACAGTAGTTTGGCATTGTACATTCTTTGGCATTGTCTTTCTTTGGGGTTGGAATGAAAACTGTCCTTTTCCAGTCCTGTGGCCACTGCTGAGTTTTCCAAATTTCCTGGCATATTGAGTGCAGTGCTTTCACAGCATCATCTTTTGGGATTTGAAGTAGTTCAGCTAGAATTCCATCATCTACACTAGCTTTGTTGGTAGTAATGCTTCCTAAGGCCTACTTGACTTTACACTGCAGGATGTCTGGCGCTAGGTGAGTGACCACACCATCATGGTTATCTGGGTCATTAAGTCCCTTTTTGTATAGTTCTTCTGTATATTCTTGCCACCTCTTCTTAATCTCTTCTGCTTCTGTGAGGTCCTTGCAATTTCTGTCATTTATTGTGCCCATCTTTGCAGGAAATGTTCCCTTGGCATCTCCATTTTTCTTGAAGAGATCTCTAGTCTTTCCCGTTCTATTGTTTTCCTCTATTTCTTTGCATTGTTCCCTTTAAAAGCCTTTCTTATCTCTCCCTGTTATTCTCTGGATCTCTGCATCCAGTTGGGTATATCTTTCCCTTTCTCCTTTGCCTTTCACTTCTCTTCTTGTCATAAGTAATCGTTATTTCATGTTTTATGTATATTATAGTTTTCCCCCAGCTTTCTGTGCTAAATTCTTAAATCACCTAGACAGTTTTTACAAATAATATTTTCTGAATGAGTTCCAATGTTTCTTGCTCCTTGAAAAAAAATGGAAAATATTTTTGTATAAAACTCTAAAGCATTCTTTTCCTGATTCCTTATACCAAGAAAATAATATAAAGGAAGTTACATCACAGAGTTATTCAACTGCCAAATATGGCTGAACTGAAGGGTCAAAATTCAAAGCTACTATATCCTGCTGTCCTAAAACATTCTCTATTTTTCTGTTTAAAGCTTGAGAAGAATTATAAATGGGAATAGTTTACAGTAAATCTAAATATTGTTGAAACTTTTATGTTACATTGTCAACATGTGAGAATATAACATTAGAAACTATTGTCAAACATGAAAACAACTTCAGGGGATAAGGGACTCTGAAGGAGGATAAAACTCACAAAGCTTATGCATTAAAATGAAATGAGATCTTAGTCACCTGACAGGAAGCTATACGGTCTAACTCTTCGGTCTCGTATTGTAGAGGATTCAGTGGCAGTGAAGTGGCGTTTCCTTGTTCTCAGTGATAAAGAATAAAGTTGCCTCCTCTGTAGGACATTTATTTATTCACATCTCCTCCTTACAAGTGTCTCTCTCTTCTTTTACCTCACGTCAACAACATTTGACCCTAGTCCTTATCTTGTTCCTGTTTTACCTTTTGAGAGTGGTCCTGAGATTGTCTCATCTCTCTTTCATCCTAGTCAAAAGTTAGGGTCAAACTTTCAAAAGTGTCTTTCAAGAAGCAATTGTACCCCATCCCCAATGTTCTAACACATCAGGTTCAGAGTTTTCAAGCACACAATAGGATAGAAGGGAGATATGCATATTTCCTCTACAGTCAACAAAAAGGACATTAGCCAGGCATCATTCTCCAGACAAAAGAGCCAGTTGTAGAGAAAAATTACAGATTACATCTGCTTCTTAGTACAATTGAATTACATTGTTCAGTCACAGATCTGTCTGGCTGTTTTCCACAGACTCGGATTAACACTTGGGCTTCCTTACTTACTCTGTTTGTTGAAATGTCTCTTATAAAGCCAACTGTGGAAGAGTTTCCTCTAAAATTTAATTCTAAAGTAAAACAATTTGTAATTGCTTTTCAACTTTTAAAGGTAATTCCTCTTAATGCTTTCCAGTAGACCAAGAAATACCACTTAAAACAAGTATTTTATGTGTTGAAAACACTATCTCTGGTTGTAGTGGTAAGGATCTTTAAATAAGTAACTAACATTGGAGAAGTAAGTCATTACAAGAGGAAAAAATATATATATATATTTGCCTCTTTATTGATAATGCAGTTTGTCAGGGTGTTTTTTTTTCTTTCCTCTGTCTTTTTTAACTAGAGAGATAACAGAACTCTCCAATAGAAATATAATAAAGCCCATATATATCATTTAAAGTTTTTAGCTCCCATATTTTTAAAAGTGTAAAGAAATGGTTAAAATTAATAGCATATCATATATTACCTTTAATTCATATATGTGTGTACTTTGCCAAGTTGCTTCGGTCATGTCTGACTTTGCAACCTTATGGACAGTAACCCACCTGGCTCCTCTGTCCATGGGATTCTCCAGGCAAGAATACTGGAGTGGGTTGCCGTGCCCTCCTCCAGGGGATCTTTCCAACCCAAGGATAGAACCCATGTCTCTTACACCTTCTGCATTGGCAGGCAGGTTCTTTACCACTACTGCCATCTGGGAAGTCCTAATCTTACATATATTATAAATTATATCCAAATATTATATTGTGTCCTGTAGCACATTAGATCCTGAATACTACATTTCAACATATAATCATATAAAAATTATTAATTAGATACTTTAAATTCTTTTTTCTATACTAAGTCATTGAAATCTGGGATATATTTCGCACTTAATGTCATATCTCAATTCAGACAAAGCACATATCAAATTCTCAATAGATACATATGTCTAATGACTGCCATACTGAACAGTGACAGCATGGAAATATGTTTTGTTTGCTCTCTGACTCACATGAAATCATTATATGTCACTATTTATGTAAACTTTTAACCTTGATATGCTTGTAAGGAAAAGCCCTTCTCAAGAGAAAAAACACTTTATGTCTCTGAATAATTGAAACTTCTAAATAATCAAGGGCTTCCCTTATGGCTCAGCTGGTACCACCTGCAGTGTGGGAGATAAACCCATACTCAAAGAATTGCATTAGAGTTATAAAATGCTGGCTCCCCAAATATCAGCAACATAAGCTTTTGAGAAGATAAAGTTGAGGTGCTGATCACAGGAATGGATAACACTAACTTAGCTTTGGTAGCATCTTAGAGATGAAGGGCCAAGTCAGGATTTATTGAGAATGGAAAGTTTGGTGTTAGTGGATTTTCCATGCAGGGACTTGATTGGATTGGGTAAGGATCATGATATAAAGTTTAGACTTGATATTAGAAATATCCAGTAAGGATTTTTGAGGAAAGAGATCCAAACTCTCTATGGGTAAAATCTTATATTGATGCTTTCTATTGAATGGTGGTTGGGTATTCAGAAATTTCCTATGATGAACAGTCAAGTTATTTGTCTGGGCAGACTCTCCTAGAATAGTAAAGTTATCTTAATGAAGAAAATGCTTCCCTGGTGGTTCGAAGGTAAAGAATCCACTGGCCAATGCAAGAGATGCACCAGATGTGGGTTTGATCCTGGAATTAGGGAGATCCCCTGGAGAAGGAAATGGCAATGCATTCCATTATGCTTGCCTGGGAAATCCCATGGACAGAGAAGCCTTGAGGGCTACAATCCATGGGGTCACAGGGAGTCAGACATGACTTAAGTGATTTAAAAAGATCAGTGAAGAAAAGGAACACTTGATGTAGTCATGTCAGTGTAGACAGGGGTAGGTCGTTTTGCTTCACAGGGTTGTGTGGGTGTGTGTGTTAACTGCTGTACAAACAGAGGTCCAGCAGAGAGGAAATCCCTCCTTTTTCACGTATCTGACAAGTTTGGGAAATATTTACACAAATGATCTCTGTCTTTGCAGGTCCACTTCCATGTAACCAAACAGAAAATCAAGTAATTATAGGATAAATTGATAAAATGTTTTTAAAAAGCATCAAGAAATGTACTCTTGATCTAGATCAATATCTAGATCAAATGATATAGATCAAATACCCATGTGCTTGAGATTGTCTTTATTTATTGGTGAATAGGACACAGAAAACACCTACCCTCAGGAAGCTTGCTTTAGAATCAAGAGGATTGGGTAATTTTAAAAAGAAACACTTAAGAAAGCAATAAAATCAGGAAATGGCATAGGTATGCTACTGTAGAAATAAGAATACACAATGATACTAGGGATGGAGAGGTATTGCAAACAACTTTTCTAAACTGTGATGTTGAGTAGAGGCCAGCATAGGTCATATGAATATTGCTGTTAACTGTGGCAGAGTTATCCCTGGCTTAGAATGGCCAAGCACAGATGTCCAGAGCAGGAGAGTCTAACGTAGTCAGGATGCAAAAACAAGGCCAATGTGGCTAAAGAAATTTCAGTGGGTAAGGAAGGATTTGGTAAAAAATGAGACAAGCTTCCTAAGCATAAAAGGCCTCCACACTAGCTTTTATCTCTGCTGTTGCTGCCTTGAAAACTCTCAATGATTTTTAAACAAACTCCTCTGTTCAAAAATGGTTGTAGTTG
>NW_011494807.1:5519385-5532659 GCF_000754665.1 Bison bison bison | reverse complement strand
CATTTCAGTGACTTAGTTGTGTCTGACTCTTGGCAACCCTATGAACCAAAGTACATCAGGCTCTTCTGTCCTCCACTATCTCCATGAGTTTGCTCAAATTCATGTCCATTGGGTCAGTGATGCTATCTAACTATCTCATCCTATGCCATCCCCTTCTCCTTTTGCCTTCAATCTTTCTCAGCATCAGGGTCTTTTCCAGTGAGCCAGCTCTTTCCATTAGGTGGTCAAAGTATTGGAGCTTCAGCTTCAGCATCAGTCCTTCCATGAATATTCAGGGTTGATTTCCTTTAGGAGTGACTGGTTTGATCTCCTTGCTGTCTAAGGGACTCTCAGGAGTCTTTCCAGTACCACAATTCAAAAGCATCAGTTCCTGGTACTCAGCCTTCTTTATAATCCAACCCTTACAACCATACATGACTACTGGAAAAACCATACCTTTGATTATATGGACCTTTGTCAGTAAAATGATGTCTCTGCTTTTTAATATGTTGTCTAGGTTTGTCATAGCTTTCCTTCCAAGGAGCATCTTTTAATTTCATGGCTGCAGTCACCATCCACAATGATTTTGGAGCCCAAAAAATAAAATCTGTCACTACTCCACTTTCCCCCCTTCTCTTTGCCGTAAATAATGAGACTGGATGCCTTGATCTTAGTCAGCTTTTTCACTCTCCTCTTTGACTATCATCAAGAGGCTCTTTAGTTCCTCTTCACTTTCTGCCATTAGAATGAAATATCAACAACTTGCATATCTGAAGTTGTTATTTCTCCTAGCAATCTTGGCTCCAGGTTGTGATTCATTCATCCAGTCTGTCATTTTACAAGATTTACTCTGCATATAAGTATTTATTTAAGCAGGGTGATAATATACAACCTTGTCATACATAATCCTTTCCCAATTTGGAACCAGTCCATTTTCCATGTCTGGTCTAACTGTTGTTTCTTGACCTACATACAGGTTCAGAATTGGGAAAGGAGTGTGACAAGACTATATATTGTCACCCTGTTTAAAAATTACTTGTTCTAAATCTTGCAAATTATGTAGCAGGTACTACTGGTAAACCATAGTAAGGATTTCAATTCACACATAATTTGAAGGGTTTTTTCCCTTTGCATATTCAAGGCACCTGAAAGTAATTAGCCCAGCACCAACATAGTTTCTGTCGTGTCCAAGTCTCTAATTCCTTATACCTTGTTGCTCTGCTGGACAGGAATTTTAATCCCAGAGGGACCTTAGACTCCAAAATGACTGCTAGCACTCTAGCCATTACAGTTTCTTTCCAGCCATGATCAAAGTCACCTCTTGAATTACCATACCATTTCTACCTACCTCCCGTTAACTGATATAGAAAATGGTCATACTTAGCAGCAAAGCAAGCTGAAAAATAAAGTCTTTATTCCAGAAAGCCATGTCCCCAGCTAAAAACTAGACTTTCTTTTCCCCTGTAGAAAGAAGAAACCCATATGAGAGGAATATATATTGTCAGTTCTGCAGTACACTCTCACTTCTTTATTTGACCTGAAATACAGATTCATTTACACTTCCATTCATTCAACATTTATTTACTCAAAAGTTTTATGGAAAGTCTGTTTATGCCAGATTTGTACTAACATCTGAGGAGAAGAAGTTGAGGTTAAAAGTTGAATGTTAGAAAATAGCATAGGGAGCAGCAGAGGAAGACCATAGGTAATTGTGTTGAAAGAATTAGAAAAAAACTGTCTAAAAAGATAGGGTCATGAATTACTAACTGCAAGTGTTGAGGAAACTACCCAGAGGATATGAGGTGAGAGGTAAGCTTAGTTTTACAAGGATAAATAACAGACAAAGAAGGGAAATGTATTTCCAGTTTATACCTTATGCCATGAAGTGTGATTTTGAAATAATATGTGAAATTTCTTCAACTCTGTTATAATTATTAATCAGACTTGATAGATAGAACATGGTCACCAGCCAATTGTTTGATTAAACCACTTGGTGAGCGTATAGGTTCCCACACAATTGTTTTGGCTGCAGCCATCAGAGCAGATGATAAAGAAACGCTGATAAGAATGGATTGGCTATGTTGCAGCTCGGTGCACCAGAAGACATAACCTCAAGGGTAAAGAAATATACCAGCTAACAGAAGAATCAGGCATTGTCTTTATGTTCCAAACCTCTAGCCCCACACCCATCCAAACCGAAAAATCCCCCATCTGCTCTGTCTCTCTCCTCGGCCAATCATATTGTATCAGAGACCCTGCAAGCCAGCAGCTTCCCAAACTAGCCTGGGATTATAGGAGAGCATCTTGCCTATGACACCCCACCCAACTTTGAAAAATGATTCCCATATCCAGTAATGCTTTGCTCATCTTTATCCAGAAAAAAAAATTTTTTAATAGAGTGAGATTTTGAGGAATAATGTTGAGCTTTAGAGGACAAGCAAAAAGATTTCTCAGTTTGGAAAATAAGATATATTCAGAATTTTCAGACTTTTCAGACACTGTCTGAAGTCACAGTCACACCCCTACTATGAGGATGGCTGTCACCATCACAGTGCTGCCCTTCCCTGCACAGCTCTTTTCTTAGGAAACAAACAAAAAAACAGCTCTGTGATAAATCACTTCTGCAAGATGTGTTTCATATGTCAAGCACACATTGCTTCTAAATCAAATGCTGATACATGACTTCCGTCAAAAGTAAGCAGAATGCTGTAATTTATAATCATCCTGAAGCACACTGCAGAGAAAATGAAAGCAGACCATTAAATTTTAATGCCTGTTCAGTTCTCTGAAAAGAGAGTTTCTGGCCATGTTTTAAGCCAGACACTGTTCCCCATACCATCGTGCACAGCCCCCCCAAAAATAGTTTGTGCTTGCCAACACTTGTGGAAACTAATTGCAGAAATGATTTAGCTGTCAAAAGCTGCCATGCGTTAGAAAGTTCTCCTGAGTACAGAAGGTGACGGTGGAGGAGTGGGTCCTGTCCAATGCTCCCCTCCCTTGTACTTTTTAACAATTGTCTGTTGTTGTGCAAGCCAGCTCCTCGCAGCAGGGCTGGGAGCAAATATTCATTGGGGTGTCATCTCCGCTTAGGCTCTTGTCCTGCACACCTATTCATCTGTGTTAAGTGAACAGCAGCATCAGCTCAAATTAAGCTGGCTTGAAAACAGCCACTGTTAATAATTTCTGCTGTGATTCAACTTAGCTTTGGCTAACAGGTGAAGATGTTTCATAACGGAGGCAATTACAGCTCTGAGAGCGCTTTCCCACTGCCTGTTTAATCAGAGGAATGGAACACTAGCTCCTCGCGCATAGGGAAGGGCCAGCACAGCCTCCATCGGGCTGCATTCGTTATCTGCTAGATTGAACAAGCTGCCTGCCGGGGACAGATGCTTAGTGCAGTGATTAGAATATAAAGCAATTGCAAAGGCTGAGGGGATTGGAGTCAGTCTCCTTTATCTCAACTTACTACAGGCTTTTCTGGTCAGATAACAAAGTCTTCCAAACCAGTCTTTGTAGAGGAGAAATCATATGTATATCAATGCATGAAGACTCATGCATATTCATTCATCTGTTCCCTATATGAATTTTCCATTTAGAGTAGGAACTATTTTTTTTTAAAAAAGGAAGGGGATTCTTCGGTTCCAAATTCAGTTCCTTTTTATTAGCAAATTTTTATGACAAGGAATATAGAGAAGCAGTAAGTGTTAAACCAGTACAATAAAAATGCTTGCCAATTTTTCTTTATTATTTTTGAAGATTGAAAAGTCCAATGGTTTTACTCATTTCCAAACAACTTTCATATTTAGTTTTTTTTTTTTAAAGGAACATGGGTGGGAAACTTCAAAATATATAACCCTAAGTATTCACTTACATTATAAGGAAAGAAAATTGAAATTATGTATGTTTTGCTACTTTTTACATTATAGAGACAGCATACTTCCAAGCAGAGGGAAATCTATTATTCTAGCACAAAGCAGTCTTTCAGGTCAACTCTGCATAACTTTAAATTATAGCAGAAACATATCTGTGTACTTCCTAATTGTGGAGATTTTCAAATAATTCTTTTCTAGTCAAACATTTTTCCTCTTATTCTCAAAGAAAGTCAAGCAGTCTAAATTGAATTTTTATTCATTACAATTTCCTGAAATGTAGTTCTTAATGGTTTCTGATCTGCCTGAAGGCATGAATCTTAAAGTACTTTTCCCCTCAAACCAAAGAACTAGGGAAATGAAAAAGACCCGTTTTTGTTACTGGTATTAAATTTCCATTGTATACATTAATCTGCCTCACAGTATTTTCCTTCAGCATATTTTCCATCAAGGGTCTTTAATAAAGTCTTTGGTAGGTTATGCTTAATGAGCAATTGATTACAGGGCTACATATCCTCAAACTGATCGTGTTTTCTACAAGCAGCAGAATAGCAAAGAAGGATGGGGAGAGGTGGTGAGAAGTTAGCCATATGCTTACTTTTCTTTTTAAAAATGCATTAAGAGCTTGGAATGGTTCTGATTTCATAACACCAAGGTTATGCTTAGAGCAATCTATTTCCATCTAGGTTTTTAATGGAGATTGTAGTCTTCATCAATTATTTAGTAGGCTTCCAAGGCTGTGTGTGTGTGTGTGTGTGTGTGTAATTGTGTGTACGTTAGTTTTGGGACCCAGGAATAAACAGGAAAAATAGAATGACAGAGTTTGCATTGCTAAATATATGGTTTAATGTTGTGTTTAAAACACCTGCTTAACAAGATAGTGACTTGCCTTTTTTAAGAGGTATTTTTCTCCCTTCATTCTTTAGAACCATTCATCTAGCCTCATCTTGGAATATTCTCAGCAAGAATCTACTGCCCACTGAGTTTCCCCCTGACAATTACTGTTGCTCTTGAAGCTTTGAAAGCCTGTGTAACATTAGCCTATCTAGCCCAGTGAAAATGTCTTTACAGATTAGTGTAATGTTAATACTGCTGGCTCCCTGCTTTTGACCTGAAGTGGAATATATTGCACTGCTGGAGCAGATGGAATCAGAGTTTCATTGGGCTACAGAGATTGGTTGGCTGCCTGCCAAAAATTCAGTGCTCGTGGCATGGAGGCTTAGTCTCAGAAAAGCAGGCTTGAATCTATTCTCTGCTCTTGAAGAGAGAAAACAAAAGTGTCACATAAGTTTGTGTGGAATCAAACTACATTTGTTAAGATCGTTCATCTGCAGATGTTTACCCAGCATTCGAGAAGTAATTGAATCTTTTGGTGTAAAATGGAGACATCTTTATTCAGTTTTGCTGAAAGACAGGAGACAAAAGCCAGAGCAAAGGATAAAAAAAGAAATTATCTGAACTCCATTTAACCTTCCAGTTTGAATGCCGATCTCAGCCTAAGAACACAAATGTGTACATGTGGAGTGTTTAAAGTCTGTCTCCTTTTTTTATGAGTGCAAATAGATCTTAGTCTGAAATAATAAACCAAATTCATAAATGAAAAAGAGCTGTGTTATAGAGCCAAAGTGAAACAATTATGCAGATAGTTCCAAACCAGGATCTAAAACTCTATGGGGTGAGGATAGAAGGGTGGAGAGATATATGTCCTAAATTATACACACTAGCTTTTAGTGACTGCATCTTGCAGATAAACATTCAAGACCCCTACTGGTTTTGTGTGCACAGAAAGAGCCTGCAATCATATTCTTTCAGAATTGACATGCTTTTTGAAGGTTTACCTTTGCCTGGACCCTGGGAGCATTGGTTAAAAACCTTAATAACAGCAGAGTAAGACTGTAGTGGTCAGATTTAGCAAATAAAAATATAAGGCACCCATTTAAATTTGAATTTTAGGTAGACAGGTGTCAAAAAAGTATTCAAATAGAATTCATGATATTTAGCCTAAGTGTCTCCCAAATTTTACATGAGCTACGAGGCAAGCAATATTTGGGATATACTTACACTAACTGTTTATGCATTGTTCATATGACATTTGAATTAACCGGACATCCTACATTTTATCCGGCAATCAATTCCATGATGTACTTTTTTTTTGTCTCACTTTTGGAACATGATAAATTCTGCCCTACCTAACTTCCACATGCACACCTAACTTCCAATTAGCACGTTTTTGTATTTATCCATAAGATTATTTCTGAGTTTATTTTTATCATATTTTCCTCTCAAGCACTGCCTTTCCACAGCAGTAAAACATATGCTGTTTGCTGGCTAAGTAGATGGGTAATGTAAGCTGTGATGTGGAGAGGATTCTTCTCTTATCCGTTCTCTCTGAGGGTGTCGTTACAGAAACATATATATGTGCTTTTATCTGTGATAAGAGCTACCATCTGCTAGCTGCAATGTGCACAGCTTACCGTCTGAAGTGCTTATACATATTATGAAAACACACAGCTTTTGTGTATGTTGAGAATACATATAGACAGTGTTCTAATAAACCAGAATATTAGCTATTTGAATATATCAGATGAATGCAAGATAGAACTGCAGTTATGGACAAGAGCGATTAGAGCTGGCCCATTGCCATGCATGTATTTATGCCAGCAGGATTTTTGGGACCTTTTAATATTGCATTATTTGCAACCTCTTCCCATATATAATTATTTTAAATCAATGGAACCTTTCCAATGAGAAGAAGCCCTTTAGAAGCTTCATGCCAGGGATCTCCAATCCCCGAGATGTGTGGCACCTATAGGTGAGCAAAGGGAGAGACTGAGACAGGGCAACAGAACATAAATTTGAGTTACTTTGACCTTTAATCCAGGAGAACACGAAGAGAAATGCACTAGGAAGGTTGGTTTGTAGCTGTCTGGAGACTGATAAGCTATAATAAAGGTGCACTCAGTTGCAATTCATCTAAAGCTTCCATTGCTATCATCCTCCTTTTTCGATTTTTGTTCCCTCAAGTACTTATCTAAATCCCTTTCAGTGCCAGCTTGAATGCACCCCGTGTTCTCTCCAACTGTGACTAGCGCTGTCTGTATGCGTCAGTGTCTGCAACACACACTCTCCCCCTTGTTTGACAGGAACCAATGCCAACACCTAATTAAGGATAAGCCACAGAGCTCTCAGCTTTATCTTTGTCAACTGTTCCCTTCCTAGCTTTCTGCCTAGCTGAGTTTTTAATGACATGAGCAACAGTTCGGTTCAGCATTCCTCAGGCCCACCCGTTTTGATTTCAGTCACTAACTTTGGCAAAGCAGGGACAGTAGAAGATGGTGGTGGCCATTGTGCAAACAAGGCAAGGAGACACGGCAGTACTGCTGTCTGGGTGTCACCTGCCACCCCCCCCCCTGCCCCGTGCACACAATGGGGATGTGCAGATGTGCTGGAGGGAATATTCAGGAGTCTCTCCAAAAAGTATTCAGATTTTCCAAGGACCTAATTTATAAAGAAAAGGCCCATCTGGTTCAATCTCATATAACATTGTATTAAACATTCTAAATCAATTATGCATATGTAAGAGTTATCATTCCCTAAAACTGTGGCAAAACCAGATTAGTGTGTGATACTGACTTTCATAAAGTCATTAAGTTATATATTTTAAATTAAAAGTATGACATCTTTATTTATACAGACATATACATATATATGGGCTTCCCTGTGGCTCAGCTGGTAAAAAAAAATCTGTCTACAATGCAGGGGACCTGAGTTCGATCCCTGGGTTGGGAAGATCCCCTGGAAAAGGGAAAGGCTACCCACTCCAGTATTCTGGTCTGGAGAATTCCATGGACTCTATAGTCCGTGAGGTCGCAAAGAGTCTGACATGACTGAGTGACTTTCACTTCACATATACATATATGGGCTTCCCTGGTGGCTCAGATAGCAAAGAATTGGCCTGTAATGCAGGAGACCTGGGTTTGATCACTGGGTCAGGGAGATCACCTAGAGAAGAGATGATACCCACTCCAGTATTCTTGCCTGGAGAATTCCACGGATAGAGAGTCTGGCAGGCTACAGTCCATGGGGTCGCAAAGAGTTGGACATGACTGAGTGACTAACACACACCGTATATACACACACATATGTGTGTACGTATGTGTATGTGAATATATATATGTACGCTTGTGTGTGTGTTTAGAGAGAGTGTGCCTTATGTTTTTCTGTCTGTACTTCTATATTATACTCAAAAAGGCCCAGTATTTTCCTAGAGGTAGTTCTTACTTTCAGTGTTAAATCTGTGCCTTTGCATTTCTCTTTGTTCTCTGGCTGCTAGGTAAAGCTTAAAGTTTTATATGGTCAGGAAAATGTCATAGGCATTGAGGTGTCCCAAGACAGTATGATTCACTGAAATATCATTGAAATAAAAATCAAAATGCTGAGATAATTATGTATATCACTGTCATCGATGTGATTTATTTTGACCATGTCAAAGGCATCTACATTTATTGGTGAAGAAATGGATTATTTGTCCCATTTTCCATTGTTATTTCATTTCAACTTTATGGTTTCTTTCAAAATTACTCAACGTCTCTTGTTGGCTCTTTTTTAAATTTACTTTAGTGTTTTGACTCCTTTCAAACTTTTGTTTTTAACTGGCAATTCTATATAACAGAAAAGAAAAAAAAACAGCATTTTCTGTGCAGACAAGAAGTAATTAACATATTCTGTAGCAAAAGAAGATAGCATTAGTAAAGAAGGCTGTTCAGTAATTATATTTCACATTCATTCCTAGATTGGCCCCTGTGTGTTCTGTAGAATGCATGAGAAATGGGTTAAAAAACATGGTGCAGAATGGATAAGAAATATGATAATCGCTAAATGACAGAAGTTTAGAGTACAGTTTGAGAGATTATATATCCTATATCTAATAGCTCCCTACATGACCTTTGGAAATCGTAGTAAATCTCTGCAAATATTGTAAAAAGAGTCTCAAATAGGATGTACTTGTTCCCTTCTTTCTGAGTTGACCATCCCAACCCTATCAACAAAAACAAGACAAGGAACTGAGCCTCTTAGGCACTTAATTTTAAACCAAACATCTGCTTTTGCCCACATTTTTTGAATACTTCAGATAAAACTTTTGCTCACCCAAGTTACTCAAGCTTCAGTGTTCTCTGCCTGTCAGTAGAGAAAGCCTCCCTTCTGGATCTCACCCTAGCAAGCGCGAATCAGCGGCACTGGCTGCCCCTGCCAGCTCTCCTCCTGGATGTTGGGCTGATGCTTTTGATGTCTCACCTGATTAACAGGGTTTTTCTGAGTGGTGGTGACGGGTCTGTATGGGACCATCTGTACTCTATTATAAGGCACCCTGAGAGACCAAAGGCACTCTTCGCAAGATGACTGTGGAGAGATTTCTGTGTATCCTCTGACCACAGAACTGAGTATTTCTCTTCCCTATGTCAACTGGACCATATTGAAATAATTGAAACCTGCTTTATCTCTTATTAACTGGTCCAGCTCCTCAAAGCTAGGATTCTAAAATATTGGTCAACTCAAAAGGTGTCAAATGCAGATTTCTCAACAGGCTAGCTGATGTAAGAGACTGACAGATTGAGAGGGTGGATCTACTTCTTCCGTAATAAGCCTATTTCTAAACCAGTGCTTTTGTGGCTGGGTAGATTAAATCAGAAATATCACGAGGTCAAAATCTTCTAGTTCTGTGAAGAATTTCTCAGATATTAGATGGATCTCCCATTGAAGAATTATACTATCTAAACTCTACAGTAAGGTCAATTCTGTCCAGAAAGATATAAATACAACCCATTTAAGGGTATTACATTGATATGAGAATAACTATACTTCATAAAACAATGAAAAAGCATAAATCTTTCAGTCTAAGTTGAAAGTACTTGAGTTTACAAAAAGTGAACAAAACAAAACAAATTTGTCTGTATTTGCAAATAAATGAATTTTTTTCTGTAGGCAGACGTGGTTGACAATGCTTCTCTGTCAAACTTTCAAATT
This sequence comes from Bison bison bison, assembly GCF_000754665.1. Classification (NCBI taxonomy): domain Eukaryota; kingdom Metazoa; phylum Chordata; class Mammalia; order Artiodactyla; family Bovidae; genus Bison; species Bison bison. The sequence continues at coordinate 5,522,787 of NW_011494807.1, read as the reverse complement.
TTGATAATCATTATTTGTTTTTTTAGAACAAATAAAACCTGAGGATATATTGCATCAATTGTTGGTAAAGAATATCTTTGTGTTCTAGATGTGAGAGTCTTATTTAAAATATCCTTATGGTTTACTCTGGTCATTTTCATTTCAATCACGAAACAAAAGTAAGCATATTGTAGAAAATGAAAAAGCATAATATGTCTATTTGGGAATTATTTTCAGCAAATTACTTGCACATTTTTGTTAATCATATACCAAGTATGAACAATATATTTTTCATTTCCTAATCTCTCTATGCATACACTGCTGTCTCTAGTTAAGCCAACCTTCTCTGCAGATGGACCAATGGATTGTACATTAGTGCATTTTTCAGCATAATCAGGCTTGATATTTTAAGAAAATATTTGTTCCAGGTAACTTTTATTTACATAAATGTTCCATTGAATTTTCACCAAAAACTATCACACCTGAGTTTAGTGTGTATAAAACATCCCTGTTTTCTAAGAATGAACATACTGTTATTGCTACCGGGCTTACATATATATTTATTTTACATAAACCAAGAAATTTAAATTTACATTAAAAATGGATTTACTATTTAATAGACCACATTCAATCTGAGTAAACATATGCAAGAGTAATCCATCTATTAATAAGACCTGTCTGCAAACCATTGTTTTAATACAAAAGGAGACCTATTTGTTTTGCTAGACAAAAGCCTATGTGTCATGGGTCAATAATTAACCTCCTCAATGTATATCTTTCCTCCTCAATATATATCTTTCCTAAGTCAGTACCTTAAGTTGCTTATACTCAAAAGTAAATGAACTGCATAGAGAAATAAATTGCTGTGACTAAAACATAGCCTCATGTGTTGTTCTTCTATGGTTTAGACGAATCAGTGCAGATCTTTTATAAGAGGAACACCAACATGGAGATATAGGTTAGTTTCACCTCTGGCTGAATCTGATGTCAGTGTGGTAATCACCAGGCCTAGTCAATAATACCTCTCTTCAGTATAATTGCAAATCCAGTACAACCATGACCAGAACTAAATTGCTTCAGAACAATCAATAGAAATCTTCTGATTGTGTTCCTGGGTGTATGCATCAAATACAAAGAGGAAAACTGTCCATTCAAGCAAAAGTCAATTTTATAAATAAAAAATACTGTATAAAAGTCATGTTATGTTTTATGTTCTTTCTTGGAAGAAGAGATTAAATATATTGGTTAGTTGTCCATGGAAAGAAAGTGTCTAGCAAGGAATTCGTCATCAGACAAATAGCAATGCAAGAATTTTGGGATGAAAGATATATCTGAGACTGAAGATGAGCTAGCCAGTTAAGCAAACACCTTCCTTCTATTTTGAAACACAACTGTGAACTTAAAGGTAAAATCTCTGTACTCTTTGGTAAACTTCAGTCACTAAAGCGGCTAGTTAACTAATGAGTCCCAAAAGATGCCAGTTACATTAGAAAATAAGATTAGCGCTATTAATTTCCTATAAGAGGTGCATAATAATACAGGTTACATGAAAGGGTCAGTGTTCCATCTGTCGAGATCACTGCTTCTTAAAATATGGAGAACAGAATTGTTTCACCTTCAAGTAGATAAGATTTCAACCATAGAGCTGCAGAACTAAACAGAATTAAAAATAGATGTTTGGCAATGATGAATTTAGCCTATGTTGTGTCATTATATATCCAGTCAAATAAGAACATCTTTGAGTCTAAGAAAATTGAAAATGGGTTTTAAAAAGGGACAGGGTAGAAAAGGGAAGAGAGAGACAGAAAGAGATATGAGGATGTTCATGTGATTACAGCATAAAAATAAATTTAAAACCAAAGGATTAGAAGTTTTATAATCATTGTTGTAAGACATTCTGCTTCCTCTTTTGTAGGTATTCTTTGGTCTTATCAAAAAAGTTGGAGAATATTTGCTAAAGCATATTTGCCTACTCTTCTCAGATCAGATCAGATCAGATCAGTCGCTCAGTTGTGTCCGACTCTTTGCGACCCCATGAATGGCAGCACGCCAGGCCTCCCTGTCCATCACCAACTCCCGGAGTTCACTCAGACTCATGTCCATCAGGTCAGTGATGCCATCCAGCCATCTCATCCTCTGTCATCCCCTTCTCCTCCTGCCCTCAATCCCTCCCAGCATCAGAGTCTTTTCCAATGAGTCAACTCTTCACATGAGGTGCCCAAAGTACTGGAGTTTCAGCTTCAGCATCATTCCCTCCAAAGAAATCCCAGGGCTGATCTCCTTCAGAATGAACTGGTTGGATCTCCTTGCAGTCCAAGGGACTCTCAAGAGTCTTCTCCAACACCACAGTGCAAAAGCATCAATTCTTCAGCACTCAGCCTTCTTCACAGTCCAACTCTCACATCCATACATGACCACAGGAAAAACCATAGCCTTGACTAGACGGATCTTTGTTGGCAAAGTAATGTCTCTGTTTTTTAATATGCTATCTAGGTTGGTCATAACTTTCCTTCCAAGGAGCAAGCGTCTTTTAATTTCATGGCTGCAGTCACTATCTGTAATGATTTTGGAGGCCAGAAAAATAAAGTCTGACACTGTTTCCACTGTTTCCCCATCTATTTCCCATGAAGTGATGGGACCGGATGCCATGATCTTAGTTTTCTGAATGTTGAGCTTTAAGCCAACTTTTTCACTCTCCTCTTTCACTTTCATCAAGAGGCTTTTAAGTTCCTCTTCACTTTCTGCCATAAGGGTGGTGTCATCTGCATATCTGAGGTTATTGATATTTCTCCCAGCAATCTTGATTCCAGCTTGTGTTTCTTCCAGTCCAACGTTTCTCATGATGTACTCTGCATATAAGTTAAATAAGCAGGCTGACAATATACAGCCTTGACGTACTCCTTTTCCTATTTGGAACCAGTCTGTTGTTCCATGTCCAGTTCTAACTGTTGCTTCCTGACCTGCATACAAATTTCTCAAGAGGCAGATCAGGTGGTCTGGTATTCCCATGTCTTTCAGAATTTTCCACAGTTTATTGTGATCCACACAGTCAAAAGCTTTGGCATAGTCAATAAAGCAGAAATAGAAATAGATGTTTTTCTGGAACTCTCTTGCTTTTTCTATGATCCAGCGGATGTTGGCAATTTGATCTCTGGTTCCTCTGCCTTTTCTAAAACCAGCCTGAACATCAGGAAGTTCATGGTTCACATATTGCTGAAGCCTGGCTTGGAGAATTTTGAGCATTACTTTACTAGCATGTGAGATGAGTGCAATTGTGTGGTAGTTTGAGCATTCTTTGGCATTGCCTTTCTTTGGGATTGGAATGAAAGCTGACCTTTTCCAGTCCTGTGGCCACTGCTGAGTTTTCCAAATTTGCTGGCATATTGAGTGCAGCACTTTCACAGCACCATCTTTCAGGATTTG
>NW_011494807.1:5515409-5519285 GCF_000754665.1 Bison bison bison | reverse complement strand
CTTCTGTGTATTCTTGCCATCTCTTCTTAATATCTTCTGCTTCTGTTAGGTCCATACCATTTCTGTCCTTTATCGAGCCCATCTTTGCATGAAATGTTCCTTTGGTATCTCTGATTTTCTTGAAGAGATCTCTAGTCTTTCCCATCCTGTGGTTTTCCTCTATCTCTTTGCATTGATCGCTGAGGAAGGCTTTCTTATCTCTTCTTGCTATTCTTTGGAACTCTGCATTCAGATGCTTATATCTTTCCTTTTCTCCTTTGCTTTTCACCTCTCTTCTTTTCACACCTATTTGAAAGGCCTCCCTAGACAGCCATTTTGCTTTTTTGCATTTCTTTTCCATGGGGATGGTCTTGATCCCTGTCTCCTGTACAGTGTCATGAACCTCATTCCATAGTTCATCGGGCACTCTATCTATCAGATCTAGGCCCTTAAATCTATTTCTCACTTCCACTGTATAATCATAAGGGGTTTGATCTAGGTCATACCTGAATGGTCTGGTGGTTTTCCCTACTTTCTTCAATTTAAGTCTGAATTTGGCAATAAGGTGTTCATGGTCTGAGCCACAGTCAGCTCCTGGTCTTGCTTTTGCTGACTGTATAGAGCTTCTCCATCTTTGGCTGCAAAGAATATAATCAATCTGATTTCAGTGTTGACCATCTGGTGATGTCCATGTGTAGAGTCTTCTCTTGTGTTGTTGGAAGAGGGTGTTTGTTATGACCAGTGCATTTTTTTTGGCAAAACTCTATTAGTCTTTGCCCTGCTTCATTCCATATTCCAAGGCCAAATTTGCCTGTTACTTCAGGTGTTTCTTGACTTCCTACTTTTGCATTCCAGTCCCCTATAATGAAAAGGACATCTTTTTTGGGTGTTAGTTCTAAAAGGTCTTGTAGGTCTTCATAGAACCTTTCAACATCAGCTTCTTCAGCGTTACTGGTTGGGGCATAGACTTGGATTACTGTGGTATTGAATGGTTTGCCTTGGAAACAAACAGAGATCATTCTGTCGTTTTTGAGATTGCATCCAAGTACTGCATTTCAGACTCTTTTGTTGACCATGATGGCCACTCCATTTCTTCTGAGGGATTCCTGCCTGCAGTAGTAGATATAATGGTCATCTCAGTTAAATTCACCCATTCCAGTCCATTTTAGTTCACTGATGCCTAGAATGTCGACATTCACTCTTGCCATCTCTTGTTTGACCACTTCCTATTTGCCTTGATTCATGGACTTTCTAATCCCTTCTAATTCCATTTTCTCATATTTCTAGAGTGGGGGTTTTGAGTTGCTTAAAACAATATGCTCTGATAACCTCTGTTCCACTGTGCTCGATGACTTTCCATTAGCTAGCAAGACATGACTGAGCACATATGTGTGTGTGTGCATGTGTGCGTGCATGCATACACACATATACACACACACAGAGTAAAAAGTCTCAAGCTTCTCATCACCCCATTCCAGGCCTTTCATAGCCCATTCTTAATACACCTTTCTAGTAGGCTTTTCAATCTTCTCCTCAGGACACCACTCATCTACTTTGTGTCTTAGGCTCCCAAGAGCTCCCCACAACTCTTCACAATATCCTACACACACATTACTTTTTACCATGACTTTGCTCTTGCTGTGGTTAGAATATTCTTCCCTCCTCCCTACCCACTGACATCCTACCTGTTCCTTCAGTCCCAGGGCAATGCCAAAAGCCTTCCCTGGTTCTTCTATTGTGAGAAAGTGAAAGTGAAGTCACTCAGTTGTGTCCGACTCTTTGCAACCCTATGGAGCCTACCAGGCTCCTCCATCCATGGGATTTTCCAGGCAAGAGTACTGGAGAGGGCTGCCATTTCCTTCTCCAGAGGATCTTCCCAACCTAGGGATTGAACCCGGGTCTCCCGCATTGCAGACAGATGCTTTACCATCTGAGCCACTCTACTTTGTCAGTATTTCTCCACTCAGGTTCTACATAGCTACATATGTATTGAATTCAGTAATAATGGAATAAGAGAGCAATCAACAAAGGCTAATAACCACCAAGAATAATTATGGTAATAGTATACTATTACTGAAAAATAATATAAAAGTTGCCTAATATATTGCCTGCATAATGAAGTTGAATTATATACAATTTATAAATAACCATACTGAGAGCTGGCTCTATCCTCCAAAAAGAACTTAGAAAACCATGAGAGAAAACTAAGACTCCTAATTTCAAAGGTTCTCAAAACTGAGAAAACCTTTTCAATATAAAAACACTACTTTATATCATTTCTTGAAATGTTGCTGACCTACCATATTTTAAAAAAAAAAACAGAATAAATCAGAAGTGTATAAAAATGCTTGTTAGCCAGTACTGGCAACTCTTCACTGCCGATGTAAAATAGAGTGGTTCTGAGGTCTTTTGTGCATGACCAAATATTTTTAGCAAATGCTAAGTGAAGAGAGAAACAGAAAGAAATTAATTTAAATGCTGTAGCAATTTCTAAGGCATCAAAACGAACATTGTATGAGAGCACGCCTTGTATATATGTATCGCCTTGTCTAAGCTCCTAAAGCTCCTTTTTACTACCCCAACCTCACCAGCAAACAGGGCTCCTACATTTGGCATTTGTGCATTGAAGTATAAATGAAAATGTTGCAGTCAAAACACCCTAAAAGGCTGTTAAATAGCTGATAATTTCATCAAGTCAAAAATGAATGTAGCTGTATTACAGACATAATGCTATAAACATTTTCAGTTACCTCGATTAACCCTTGTAGGAAGCTAGCATGTTCTGCATGAGGCTGTGGAAGAAAGAGCACAAGAGCTGCCCTACATGCCCCACCCCCACCCTCAGCTCTGCTCAGCCTTGTCCACATCAGTTTTAAGTTGCTCCTGCAATTGTTTCTTGTAGATTAATTTGTAATTCTAAATTTCCAGGCGAATGAAATGTGATCCTGTCCCTCCCTCAGGCCATTTACAGAGCTATAGCTTTCCTGTAATTTGAGGCTGAGAGCTAAGGGAGAAAGGGAGCCTAGCCAGGGACAGTGGAGAAGAAGAAAATGGGGGTGGGCTGCGGGGATACTGTGGACACAGTTCAAGAGGGAGAGAAAGAGAGCATAGGGAGTGGGTGAGATAGGAATGTGGAAGGTGGAAACCAGTACTAGGATCTTTATTCCCCATCCTCATCCCCAGCAGTGTTTCTTGGATCCTTACACAATTAGTAGTTTTACACAACAGCATAGTCCTTGCATATGATTCTTCATCTCATCAAATAAATAAATGAAAAAAAACACAAAATAATTATGAAGCAAGATTTTTGCAATACTAGGAAACACATCTACAATATTCACAGTGGTGTGAGTTGTATTCATAGGTTTCATAATGAACTAGTTAAGCCTCTCCTCTTATTCCAGCCTTTATCCAGGAATGCCACTGTGCTTTGAGGCCAGATTACCTGTCACACTGTAGAACAGTCTGGATTCCTGAGAGAATATACATTCTCTAAGCTCAAAGCTAAGATCGTGGCATCTGGTCCCATCACTTCATGGCAAACAGATGGGGAAACAGTGACAGACTTTATTTTTGAGGGCTCCAAAATCACTGCAGATGGTGACTGCAGCCATGAAATTAAAAGAAGCTTGCTCCTTTGAAGAAAAGTTATGACCCCCCTAGGCAGCATATTAAAAAGCAGAGACATTACTTTGCCAACAAAGTTCCGTATAGTCAAAGCTATGGTTTTTCCGGTAGTCATGTATGGATATGAGAGTTGGGCTATAAAGAAAGCTGAGGGCCAAAGAACTGATGCTTTTAAACTGTGGTGTTGGAGAAGACTCTTGAGAGTCCCTTGGACTGCAAGGAGATCCAACCAGTCAAACCTAAAGGAAATCTGTCCTGAATATTCATTGG
>NW_011494807.1:5506622-5515230 GCF_000754665.1 Bison bison bison | reverse complement strand
ATAGGGAGGTCTGGCATGCTGCAGTCCATGCGGTCGCAAAGAGTCGAACATGACCGACTGACTGAACTGAGCTGAAATGAAGCACAAAGCATTAATTGCTCCTAGGCAGCGGTCTCACTCAGTCAGTCAACATTTGTTGAACAGCCACTTCTCAAAGCAAATTATATGAGAACGTGTATTTCTTTAAACAAAATACTTCCCCAAAGTCCACAATTTACTGCAGCAATATTTAAACATTCTTTGGGACATGGGCCCATTTGGGAATTTGATTTTATAAAAATATGAATCCTCTTCTAAAAGGCACATAAGCCTAGCTATCAAACTGTGCATTGGTCCTGACTTTCCTTCACCAAGGCAAAATACAAATTTGCATAAAAATTGCTTTTCTATTTTGCACAGCCCACTTTTCCTTTTTCGTGCAAATATTTGTGACTGCTTCCTAAATATAATTGAAATCAATCCAAAATTTGTCCAATCATGTCAATTTAAATTTCACTCAAAAGCAAATTTCAATAAGAAGTCAGCCAACATTTCCCTTTAAGTGGACATTAAAAATGTGGAATAGCCTTTGACTTGGTCATGTGTATGCCACTTCTGAGCCACTAACTTGAGCTTTTTTTTTTTTTGAAGTCAGGTCTTGAAAACCCTGACTCACAATGATGCTTAAATGCCAGGAAACAGAAGCAGAGTTTCCACAGATGTTTGCTTGACAAAGGGAAACTTATACTAAAGAATTCTAGTATGTTCAAGGTTGCGCTGTTTGCTTCATCTGCTTAGTTAATAAGAGCATTTTCAGCAAGCTTTGAATCACCAACCTTGTCATTGTTGCAACATCATTATTGTTTTAGGAAAAACAGAATAAAAAAATCTATGAGATCACAGAGTGTGTCTGAATCATTTTTCACTGAACCTGTTACCATACTGATACAGGAGAAAGTGTGTCACAAGGGTTTGGGGAAATTCCTTCTCCACAAAAGAGTTAACATCTAATATGCAGACAGATAATGAGGTGCTCTATCTGTTCACAAATACCCAGACTTTTTTCTAATAGAGGTTTCATATGACCAGACATCAAGCCTGTACCTGCTGCTGTTGCTAAGTCACTTCAGTCGTGTCCGACTCTGTGTGACCCCATAAACGGCAGCCCACCAGGCTCCCCCATCCCTGGGATTCTCCAGGCAAGAACACTGGAGTGGGTTAGCCTGTACCTAGAACACAGGAAATATTCAATTGCGATATGTTGGAATTTTTTTTAAAAGCAGATCAGAATTCTAGTTGTTAAGACTGTCTGCATATGTTGTTAGTTTCTAATTTTAAATAATTTATTGGGCATTAAACTATCCATGAAGTAAAAATGAATGCATACCTTGGAAGAGAAATTATAAAAATTTTGGGAATTCTGTGCACTATAGATGACTGAAAGTTTGCAGAATATGAAACATTATTTAAAATAGTTTTATAGTTTCCATAGCTTACTGACTGCAAAATTTCTGTTTGGCCTGGAAAATGTAAATTGACCTATACATATACCTATTTCTCAGATCTCTTCCTGCTTCTCTTGCCCCTGCTATATACATGAGATACCTTCTTAATTGGCCTCTTTATTATTTTTTTTAATTGAAGTATAGTTGATTTACAGTGTTGTGTTAATTTCTGCTGTACAGCAAAGTGACTCAGTTATACAGATATATACATTTTTAATACTCTTTTCCATTGTGGTTTATCGTAAGATAGTGTATATAGTTCTCTGTGTTTTACAGTAACATCTTGCTGTTAGCCACTCTCTATATAATAGCTTATATCTTCTAACCCCAACATCTCACTCCGTCCCTCCCCACAATGACCTTCCCCTTGGCAACCATAAATCTGTTCTCTATGTCCCTGAATATGTTTCTGTTTTGTAGGTAGGCTTGCTTGTGTCATATTTTAGATTCCACATATAATAATATTATGTGGTATTCTTTTGTAAATATGTTTTTAAATAAGTTCGTTTCTATCATTTTTTAGGTTCTACATATAAATTATATTATGCAATATTTGTTTTTCTCTGTCTGACTTACTTCATGTGGTATGACAATCTCTAGATCCACCCATGTTGCCGCAGATGGCAATATTTCATCCTTTTTATGGCTGAGCAGTATTTCATTGTATATGTGGATACTACTTTATCCATTCATCTGTCGATGGACAGTTAGGTTGTTTCCATATATATTGGAGAAGGAAAAGGCAACCCACTCCAGTATTCTTGCCTGGAGAATCTCAGAGACGCCAGAGCCTGGTGGGCTGCCATCTATGGGGTCGCACAGAGTCGGACACGACTAAAGCGACTTAGCAGCAGCAGCATATATTGGCTACTGTAAATAGTGCTATTATGAACATAGGGGTGTGTGTATCTTTTTGGATTAGAGTTTCATCTGATATATATGCCTAGGGGTGGGATTGCTGGAAAGTGAAAGTCGCTCAGTTGTGTCCAACTCTTAGTGACCCCATGGACTGTGTAGTCCATGGAATTCTCCAGGCCAGAATACTGGAGTGGGTAGCCTTTCCCTTCTCCAGGGGATCTTCCCAACCTAGGAATCGAGCTCAGGTCTCCCACATTGCAGGCAGATTCTTTACCAGCTGAGCCACAAAGGAAGCCCAAGAATACTGGAGTGGTTAGCCTATCGCTTCTCCAGCAGATCTTCCCAAACTAGGAATCAAACCAGGGTCTCCTGAATTGCAGGCAGATTCTTTACCAACTGAGCTATGAGGGAAGCTCATATGTTAATTCTGGGGCATCCCCTGGTAGTCCAGTGGTTAAGAGCTGGATCTTCACTGCTATAGATGTGGATTTGGGGAACTAAGATTCCACAAACTACAGTGGTGCAACCAAAAATAAACAAAAAGTCTGGGCTTCCCAGGTGGCACTAGTGGTAAAGAACCCACCTGCCAATGGAGGAGACATAAAAGACTCGGGTTCAATCCCTGGGTTGTGAAGATAACCTGGAGGAACATAACCTGCTCCAGTATTCTTGCCTGGGAAAACCCATAGACAGAGGAGCCTGGCAGCTACAGTCCATGGGGTCACGAAGAGTTGGACATGATTGAAGCAACTTAGCATACAGTCATGGTAATTCTATTTTTAATTTTCTGAGAAACCTCCATACTGTTTTCGAGTGGCTATACCAACTTACAGTCCCACCTAACAGTGAAAGAAGGTTCCTTTTTCTCCACACCCTCTCCAGCATTTGTTATTTGTAGAGTTCTTAATCATGACCATTCTGACCACTATGAGGTGATACCTCATCATAATTTGATTTGCATTTCTCTAATAATTATCACAGTAATCTAAGTCTGTGCCCCAGTCACTAATGCCGAAGAAGCTGATGTTGAATGGTACTGTTATCACCTACAAGACCTTCTAACAGAAAAAGATGTCCTTTTCATCATAGGGGACTGGAATGCAAAAGTAGGAAGTCAAGAGATCCCTGGAGTGACAGGCAAGTTTGGTCTTGGACTACAAAATGAAGCAGGGGCAAAGGCTATCAGAGTTGTGCCAAGAGAATGCACTAGTCATCACAAATATCCTCTTCCACAACACATGAACATCACCAGAAAGTCAATACTGAAATCAGATTGATTATATTCTTTGCAGCCAAAGATGGAGGTGATGGAATTCCAGCTGAGCTATTTCAAATCCTAAAAGATGATGCTGTGAAACTGCTGGCTCTCAATATGCCAGCAAATTTGGAAAACTCAGCAACGGCCACAGGACTGGAAAAGGTCAGTTTTCATTCCAAACCCAAAGAAAGACAATGCCAAAGAATGTTCAAACTACTGCACAGTTGCACTCATCTCTAGCAAAGTAATGCTCATGCTCAAAATTCTCCAAGCTAGGCTTTAACAGTATGTGGACCAAGAACTTCCAGGTGATCAAGTTGGATTCAGAAAAGGCAGAGGAACCAGAGATCAAATTGCCAATACCCGTGGATCATAGAAAAAGCAAGAGAATCCCAGAAAAGCATCTGCTTCATTGACTCTGCTAAAGCCTTTGACTATGTGGATCACAACAAACTGTGCAAAATTCTGAAAGAGATGGGAATATCAGACCACCTTACCTGCCTCCTGAGAAATCTGTATGCAGGTCAAGAAGCAACAGTTAGAACCAGACATGAAACAGTGGACTGGTTCCAAAGAGGGAAAGGAGTACATCAAGGCTATATATTGTCACCCTGCTTATTTAACTTCTATGCAGAGTATATCATGCAAAATGCTGGCTGAATGAAGCACAAGCTGGAATCAAGACTGCCGGGAGAAATATCAATAACCTAGGATATGCAGATGACACCACCCTTATGGCAGAAAGTGAAGAACTAAAATGCCTCTTGATGAAAGTGAGAGAGGAGAGTGAAAAAGTTTGCTTAAAACTCAACATTCAGAAAACAAAGATTATGGCATCCGGTTCCATTACTTCATGGCAAAAGGATGGAGAAACAATGAAAACAGTGACAGACTTTATTTCCTTGGGCTCCAAAATCACTGCAGATGGTGACTGCAGCCATGGAATTATCAGACAATTGTTCCTTGGAAGAAAAGCTATGACAAACCTATGCTAAGTCGCTTCAGTAATGTCCGACTCTGTGTGACCCCATAGACGGCAGCCCACCAGGCTCCCCTGTCCCTGGGATTCTCCAGGCAAGAACACTGGAGTGGGTTGCCATTTCCTTCTCCAATGCATGAAAGTGAAAAGTGAAAGTCAAGTCGCTTAGTCGTGTCTGACCCTCAGCGACCCCATGGACTGCAGCCTTCCAGGCTTCTCTATCCATGGGATTTTCCAGGCAGGAGTACTGGAGTGGGGTGCCATTGCCTTCTCCGATGACAAACCTAGCAGCATATTAAAAAGCAGAGATGTTACTTTGCTGACAAATTCTGTATAGTCAGAACTATGGTTTTTCCGGTAGTCATGTATGGATGTGAGAGTTGAACCGTAAAGAAAGCTGAGTGCAAAGAAATGATGCTTTTAAACTGTGGTGTTGGAAAGGACTTGAGAGTCCCTTGGACTACAAGGAGATCCAACCAGTCAAACCTAAAGGAAATCAGTCCTGAATATTCATTGGAAGGACTGATGCTAAAGCTGAAACTCCAATACTTTGGCCACCTGATGCAAAGAACTGACTCATTGAAAAAAAGACTCTGATGCTGGAAAAGATTAAAGTCAGGAGGGGAAGGGGACAACAGATGTTTGGATCACATCACCGACTCAATGGACATGAGTTTGAACAAGCTCCGGGTGCTAGTGATGGACAGGGAAGCCTGACGTGCTACAGTCCATGGGCTTGCAAAGAGTCAGACATGACTGAGCAACTGAACTGAACTGAACAGAATAATTAGCGATATTAAGTATCTTTTCTTGCGCCTATTGGCCATTTGTATTTTCTCTTTGGAGAGAGATCTATTTAGGTCTTCTGCCATTTTTCAGTTGGGTTGTTTGTTTTTTGTTGTTGAGTTGTGTAAGCTGTTTGTATATTTTGGAAAGTAAGCTTTTGTCAGTCACATTGTTTACAGATGTCTTCTCCCATTCCATAGGCTGTCTTTTCATTTTGTTTATAGTTTCCTTTGCTGTGCTAAAGCTTATAAGTTTGAATAGATCTCATTTGTTTATTTTTGTTTTTATTTCTGTTGCTTTGGAAGACTGACCTAAGAAAACATTGGTATGGTTTAGGTCAGAAAATGTTTTGCTTATGTTCTCTTCTAGGAGTTCTATGGTTCCTTGTTTTATGTTTAAATCTTTAAGCCATTTTGAGTTTATTTTAGGAGGGTGTGGCCTAACTCCATCAATTTACATAAGGCTGCCTATCATTTGGCCTCTTTAAATCATATATCATTGAAGTTCACTCAGCTCAGAACACAGCTTTGCACTCTTATTGGCATATAGAGAAACTAGTGAGAACAGAAGTAGCATTTTCCCCAAACAAACCGTGTTGCTGCAAAGACATGGATGGTGCCAGACTGCGGGATGACAGCCTTGAATGGATTGCTTGTACTTGCATGTCCCAGGCTGAAATGATGATGAGTCTAGACTCCTAGTGTAGGAAAGCCTCTTGGGGATATTTCAACTATGCCAGAAAACAGATATCTGATAGACATGTTTAAACATGATCATAAGTTCCAAACTGGGACTGGAAGTCTTAGGAAAATATAAGTCCTGTTGTAAGATGACCACTTAATTGGGTACAGCCCTATGCCTCATCTTTATCAGTCCTAGATGTTGCTGATTGAGTATCTTTCTTCTGCAAGTACAAGAATTAGTCCCCCAAAATGCTGTTAGAAAACACTTAGCCCATCATCTTTCCCCTGAAAGTACCCCTACTGAGCAGTGTCCTTGTGCCATGCCAAGGCACACTTGTCAGGTGCCTTTAGCAGAGATGCCAATCCCTTATCCAATAAATCGAAGTCAAACAGTGAAAAGCAATCCAAACTACAGCAGGGAAACAGCTGATGTTTGGTTGAACTCCTCACAATAGCACCTTGCATGAATTATCCAGAATGTTAAATATTATGATTTTAATTCCATCTAAAATATTTTTTTAAATTCCTTTTTCAGTGAGAGAGCATGGCAGATAATTTTTAACATGTCTCCAAAAAATAATAGGGTAAAATGATATCACTGAGATACTTCTAGAAGAATGTGGAGGCAGCTCTCTTTTCTAATCTGATATTTCTTTTGTAACCAACTGTGTACCATGTTAGTGATTTGCATATAACAGCCCCCTGGCACAAATTAAATGGAGCAAGATCCCATTGCAACCAATAAACTCACTGTAACAAGCCCCTCAACTTTGCCTGGCCACAGTGCTCAGCGAGATCACCATGTGTGGAACTGGATTACAAGATAAAAATAGCATTGTTCTGTGCTTTTAAACCCATACAACTCTATATTTCTCTTTGGAAATAAATTTTGTTTAATGACCAGTGATTAGCTCCTCTCTGGTTTGCTATAATATTAGTCTTGGTGGTGGTGGTGTTTTTTTTAATCACTAGTGTTACCAGTACTTTGGAAGAAGAGCTGCAATTTAAACATATTGTGAACAGAAGAGGAAAAGGCAGCCGGGTTCTTTTGGCATCAGTTCACACAGCCTATCATTCCAAAACATTGCTGGTTTTACACTGATATCATCCACCAATGTCAGCACAGCTGAGGTGACTGTGCTAATTAACTGTCCCGAACCAGCTGAGAAAGCTTGTATAAACTCCATGGGAATATGAGCTGTTAGAACAAAATTCTCTCCAGTGGAGCTAGGGACCAAACCCACATATAAACTCAAAACATTGAACAGTTGCCCTTAACCATCAGGTGATAACATCATCAGCTCAAGATGTCAGGGAGTTAGCAGAGTTGAATACAGGGCTGGTATGACATAATAAAAATTAATCATGTGTAAAGAGTTCAAGGCCTCCTCCCATCTCCTATTTACAACAGAGATTAGGAAATGACCAGTCAGTATATGGCATCTCCAAAGATAGAAAGCACTGCCCCTGCAAAGGTTGATTCTCAAGAGAAAAATCAGTCCAACATAAGAAACGTTAGGATCTCTAAGAGGCTGCTTAAGGTGTGTACAATCAGGTGGGAATAAGGACAGTTGTCCTGGGAATGTGATGCAACAGTTAATTGTCATTTGCTCTAGACAATAAGGGTCAAAACCTCTAGAGGGTGTGTAAATTGTAACATAGCACTCGGATAAGATAAGCACTAGTGATTAACACTAGTGGTTTTGCTTCAGAGACTTCAAGGACCTTCAGGGTATTCAGGGGTAGGAGAGAGTGTTTTATAAATTTCTATGGCCTAAGAGTGGTCCTAGCACTCTTGACATTTAGTTAATGGCAGATTGGATATTGGGATATAAGAAATTTATAACCAATTCAAGACAAAAGTCATCATCTTATTAACTAGCTCAGTCTAATTTATATTTTCTCTAAGGATAGACCACCACCTTCAAAAAAAAAAAAACAAAAAAACCTTGATAGAAATGAGTGACGGGGATATAATTTAAATTTAAATTTTATTTTATTTTTAAACTTTACAATATTGTATTGGTTTTGCCAAACATCGAAATGAATCTGCCACAGGTATACATGTGTTCCCCATCCTGAACCCTCCTCTCTCTCCATATCATCCCTCTGGGTCGTCCCAGTGCACCAGCCCCAAGCATCCAGTATCGTGCATCGAACCTGGACTGGCGACTCATTCCATATATGATATTATACGTATTTCAATGCCATTCTCCCAAATCATCCCACCCTCTCCCTCTCCCACAGAGTCCAAAAGACTGTTCTATACATCAGTGTCTCTTTTGCTGTCTCGTATACAGGGTTATTGTTACCATCTTTCTAAATTCCATATATATGCATTAGTATACTGTATTGGTGTTTTTCTTTCTGGCTTACTTCACTCTGTATAATAGGCTCAAGTTTCATCCACCTCATTAGAACTGATTCAAACGTATTCTTTTTAATCGCTGAGTAATACTCCATTGTGTATATGTACCATAGCTATCTTATCCATTCATCTGCTGATGGACATCTAGGTTGCTTCCATGTCCTGGCCATTATAAACAGTGCTGCGATGAAC
>NW_011494807.1:5500284-5506458 GCF_000754665.1 Bison bison bison | reverse complement strand
TTTTCTCCCATTCTGAAGGCTGTCTTTTCACCTTGCTAATAGTTTCCTTTGATGTGCAGAAGCTTTTAAGTTTAATTAGGTCCCATTTGTTTATTTTTGCTTTTATTTCCAATATTCTGGGAGGTGGGTCATAGAGGATCCTACTGTGATGTATGTTGGAGAGTGTTTTGCCTATGTTCTCATCTAGGAGTTTTATACTTTCTGGTCTCATTTAGATCTTTAATCCATTTTGAGTTTATTTTTGTGTATGGTGTTAGAAAGTGCTCTAGTTTCATTCTTTTACAAGTGGTTGACCAGTTTTCCCAGCACCATTTATTAAAGAGATTGTCTTTAATCCATTGTATATTCTTGCCTCCTTTGTCAAAGATAAGGTGTCCATATGTGCGTGTATTTATCTCTGGGCTTTCTATTTTGTTCCATTGATCTATATTTCTGTCTTTGTGCCAGTACCATACTGTCTTGATAACTGTGGCTTTGTAGTAGAGCCTAAGGTCAGGCAGGTTGATTCCTCCAGTTCCATTCTTCTTTCTCAAGATAGCTTTGGCTAATTCGAGGTTTTTTGTATTTCCATACAAATTGTGAAATTATTTGTTCTAGCTCTGTGAAGAATACTGTTGGTAGCTTGATAGGGATTGCGTTGAATCTATAAATTGCTTTGGGTAGTATACTCATTTTCACTATATTGATTCTTCCAATCCATGAACATGGTATATTTCTCCATCTATTAGTGTCCTCTTTGATTTCTTTCACCAGTGTTTTATAGTTTTCTATATATAGGTCTTTAGTTTCTTTAGGTAGATATATTCCTAAGTATTTTATTCTTTCCATTGCAATGGTGAATGGAATTGTTTCCTTAATTTCTCTTTCTGTTTTCTCATTATTAGTGTATAGGAATGCAAGGGATTTCTCTGTGTTGATTTTATATCCTGCAACTGTACTATAATCATTGATTAGTCCTAGTAATTTTCTGGTAGAGTCTTTAGGGTTTTCTACATAGAGGATCATGTCATCTGCAAACAGTGAGAGTTTTGCTTCTTCTTTTCCAATTTGGATTCCTTTTATTTCTTTTTCTGCTCTGATTGCTGTGGCCAACACTTCCAAAACTATGTTGAATAGTAATGGTGAAAGTGGGCACCCTTGTCTTGTTCCTGACTTTAGAGGAAATGCTTTCAATTTTTCACCATTGAGGATAATGTTTGCTGTGGGTTTGTCATATATAGCTTTTATTATGTTGAGGTATGTTCCTTCTATTCCTGCTTTCTGAAGAGTTTTTATCATAAATGGATGTTGAATTTTGTCAAAGGCTTTCTCTGCATCTATTGAGATAATCATATGGTTTTTATTTTTCAATATGTTAATGTGTATAAAGACAAAATTATGTGTCAATCTGCAGATGGTTCAGTTTAGGTCAAACAGGTTATAAATGTTAGAGGAGAAACCAAGTCTTTTAAGCCATCACCCTTGTAAGATCATCATTTGGGTTCAAGAATTCGAGAATAGAGGAAGAGAGCACATTGTTTATTGAAAACTGAAAGTCAGTGTTTTTGTGTCATGGGGAAAATACTGATTACCTCCTATAATTGTGTCAATGACAAGAGAGAGAGACATGAAAGGAGGGACTATTAGGAGATAATTCCTCTAAAATCACAGGTTCAAGGTAAAAACTTCTTGAAGAGGGCTGGTTTCAGATCAACCTGAAATTAAGAGAGTTCAAATCCTCCCCTGCCTTTACTGTCTCCATCACAAAGAGAACCAATGTTATGCCAACAGAGGGTTGCCCTGGGAAAAGATACTTACATGCTGTACTTCATAGAAGAGTGGTCCTAGCAGACTCTTGACATTTAGTTAATGGCAGATTGGATATTTGGATATAAGAAATTTATAACCAATTCAAGACAAATAAGTCATCATCTTATTAACTAGCTCAGTCTAATTTATGTTTTCTTTAAGGATAGACCCATAATCATCAAAACTTTTCAATACAACTTGGTGAGAAAAGGGATAGACTATTGTTTCCTTGATGGGCTGGTCTTTTTTTTTTTTTTATGTTTATAAGGATTTCTATATGGAAATAGACACCTCAGCACCTAGACATAATGAAATATTCATTCATTAGACATGCTTTATTTTTGAAGTAGTAGAACCTGGCCAACACTCAGGCTACCAAGTAATAATAAAAATTAAATGTATTAATGAAAAATGAAACTCTTATTTGGCTGTGCTTCTCTAGACACAACATTAAGACCATCTTGGGTACCACAGATTTGTAGATTGACAGGCCTATATCAGGACTGTGGAGGATCTGATTATTTTTCCCTGCTTGTAAGAGAGCAGGTTTTCCAAATTTGGAAATAGCTCAACTGGAACTCCATCACCTCCACTAGCTTTGTTCGTAGTGATGCTTCCTGAGGCCCACTTGACTTCAGACTCCAGGATGTCTGGCTCTAGGTGAGTGAACACCCCATCGTGGTTACGTGGGTCATTAAGATCTTTTTTGCATAGTTCCTCTGTGTATTTTTGCCATCACTTCTTAATATCTTCTGCTTCTGTTAGGTTAAACCATTTCTGTCCTTTATTGTGCCTATCTTTGCATGAAATGTCCCCTTTGGATCTCTAATATTCTTGAAGAGATCTCTAGTCTTTCCCATTCTGTTTTTCCTCTATTTATTTGCACTGATCATTTAGGAAGGCTTTCTTATCTCTCCTTGCTATTCTTTGGAACCCTGCATTCAGATGGATATATCTTTCCATTTCTCCTTTGCCTTTACTTCTATACATGTCTATTTGATTCTCTTCTTTTCTCAGCTATTTGTAAGGCCTCCTCAGACAATCATTTTGCCTTTTTGCATTTCTTTTTCATGGGGATGTTTTTGATCACTGCCTCCTGTACAATGTTAAAAAACCTCTGTCCATAGTTCTTCAGGATATCAAATCTAATCCATTGAATCTATTTGTCACTTCCACGGTTTACTCATAAAGAATTTGATTTAGGTCATACCTGAATGACCTAGTGGTTTTCCCAACTTTCTTCAATTTAAGTCTGAAGTTTGCAATAAGGATTTCATGATCTGAG
The DNA here is from genome assembly GCF_000754665.1 of Bison bison bison. Lineage (NCBI taxonomy): Eukaryota > Metazoa > Chordata > Mammalia > Artiodactyla > Bovidae > Bison > Bison bison. The sequence continues at coordinate 5,503,385 of NW_011494807.1, read as the reverse complement.
CCACAGTCAGCTCCCAGTCTTGTTTTTGGTGACTGTATAGAGCTTCTCCATCGTCGACTGCAAAGAATATAATCAGTCTTGGCAGAACATGAGCCTCATTGGGCCAAGGCAAAGGATTTATCATCCACAGCACACAAACACCATGAGTTCATGTTCACATCAGTTCCCCTTGTTTCCACCCACTGCCCATGGGCTGATGTTGAGTGGTTCAGGCATATGCTAAGTACATTGTTGGTTTGTCTCACAGCTGGGCAACCTCAGGCATAGAGAATAATGGGTGCAAGCAAACCTGCCTTAGCCTTGCTAAGGTTACATATTAATTATACTGGGCAAGAAACAAACCATTACCTGTACTCCATAGGAAGATACTGTCTCTATCTTCCAAGACTGTTTACCATGCAAACATCCTTGAAAAGACAGCCCTTCTTCAGATGTGCAGAAATATCAGGGACCAATGGAGATTTGTCTCCTGACGGCCTCATACTAACAGAAGCTGCTGATGGTATAAATCATGTTCTCCATTGCTCACTCACCACCAGCCACAGAAGCAGCTCCGGAGTGGCAGCCAGTAAACATAATGAGCCTGTGGAATTTCTACCCTGCTCGTGAGGTTATGCAGATCTGGGAGTATCTTCCTGGCTCCAGACCATGTGAAGGTATTAGAGACACCATTCATTTGGCCTCAAGTCACATAAAAGCAGAGCCCAGTCCATACTGAGTCATTATGTGAATTACTTTCATATAAAAATGAATATAAACCTCACCAATATTTTTTCTGCCTTTCTCTTTAATTCTTCTCATTCCTAGAATTTCTTAGGAGGCAGTAATCTTCCAAATCCTTAGGCTTTTGGAGAGAGGAGCGTTACATACTCATAATTAACTCAAAATGTCTACTAGCTTGACTAATCAAACCCTTTGGACTATAGAGTTGGAGAAAACAACTTGGAACATCTAGTTCCTTCTCAAATGAAGATATATGAGGTGACATTGCATCCAGATTCTCCTAAGAAAACAAGAAGTCAGAAGTTAACTGCTCTATTTGAATTTCCATGGCATGAGTGCTTTAGTGAAACAGAACATGGGCCTGGAATCAAGGAGTCTCAAATACAACACTATCACTGTATAAGCCCTTAATAGGTCATAACCCTTTAATAGGTCTAAGTTAGGTCTCAATTTAGTCATCTATAAATTGGGATTGAAAATACCTATACCCTAGTGGGGGGTTTCATAAAAGAAAATTTTTGTAGCACACTTTACACAGTGCCTGGCTTTCTGAATAATCGTTGTTATGTGATATATTTATCCTATCACTCTTGAGAAGCCATAAAATGCAGTGTGGTAAGTGCAGGGTTGCCCTTAATTTACTGCTTGGCCTGAGAATCATTCTTACAGTTACCAGTAAATCAGGAGTTAGCACCCAGTACTCAGCATCATGGAGGCGTGTCTTGCTGTGTTACATGAATTTGACTTGGCTTCTTTGGTGGCAGACTCCACCTTTGTTCACCTAAATAACAGAGTTCCAAGATGGATGCCAGGAAATCTGGTCTCTGTAGAGTTTGATCACCTGTAAATAGCTTATCTATTAATATATCCTAGTGCAGAAGTCTCTTATAAAAATATTTCTAAAAATCACTGTCCTTTTTCATCTTCAGATAACTTATTGTATGATTGTATTTTAAATCAGGGTTTTGAGTTGTGGAAAAATACAGCTAATATAGGTTAGAACTAGTTGAAAGTGAAAGCATTAGTAGTATAAAACTTTTTGTGACCCTATATAGCCTGCCAGGCTCCTCTGTCCATGAAATTCTCCAGGCAAGAATACTGGAGTGGGTTGCCACTCCCTTCTCCAGGGAATCTTCCCAACCCAGGGATCAAACCTGGGTCTCCTGCATTGCAGGCAGATTCTTTACTGTCTAAGCCACTAGGGAAGCTCCCTAGAACTAATTAGTAGTACTCAACTCTGTAATATCACCCTGCTCTTTACACCTAATCTTTTACATCATCAAAGCAGTTAAAAACAGTAAAGCCTGAAAGTTAAAGAAACTGGACTCAGAAAAAGTATTAAAGTGCCTTTCCCATTCAGTAAATTATCTCACCTCTGTAGCCGAGTCATTAACTCACTGTGCTGTGCTGTGCTTTAGTGGCTCAGTCATTTCCGACTCTTTGTGACTCCATGGATGGTAGTCGGCCATGCTCCTCTGTCCATGGACATTCTCTAGGCAATAATACTGGAGTGGTTTGCCATGCCCTCCTCTATTTGTTCACTACACTGATATTTATTGAGATTCCATCGATGAACAAATTACTATCCTGGACCCTGATTATTCCTGTGTGATTAAGGTCTTATGACCACAGTCAGAGAACTTACTGCTTAAAAGGAGAAGGCAGCTTTAATATTGTATCTGCCAGGATCCATGCTCAATGATAGATGTTCCTAAATACATATAAAGTAGGATTCCTTTGCTTTCATTTAACAGAAAAATTCAACTCACCTTGTTTAAAATTTAGAGTAAAAAACATCATGTTGAGCAGTTCAATAGGAACTAGCTTTTGTAGATTGTTAATACACATAATGTGCTTTTAACAATATCTGGCATCTAGTAAACACTCATTAGATTTTATGTATTAATAATACCTAGCACACTTACTCACAGATTCTTAGGATTTATATATAAAATAAATGAGAACAGAGTGGATTTTGTACAAGGAATGAGGGATAGATTTTATAGAGAAAGTATTTAAACCAGTTCTTGCTCTTAAGAAGACTGCCAACTAGACAGGGAAAGTCTTTCAAGGCAGAGGAAGTAACATATGCAAGACAAGGAAGTTTGAAGTATAGAGTGACTGATTAAAGAAATGTGATTCATCTATACAGTGGGATAATAAGCAGCCATTGAACAGAATAAGGTAGAATCTATGCATTAAATAATAATATTATTAATGAAAAATTAAGTTTCCACAATAGTATGCACAGTATGCACTCATTTGGTTTTTATAATTTGTATTTTTTAATTTATAACATTCAGAAAACTAAGATCATGGCATCTGGTCCCATCATTTCATAGGAAATAGATGGGGAAACAGTGGAAACAGTGTCAGAC
>NW_011494807.1:5485487-5500184 GCF_000754665.1 Bison bison bison | reverse complement strand
ATATTCAAAAGCAGAGACATTACTTTGCCAACAAAGGTCCGTCTAGTCAAGGATATGGTTTTGCCAGTGGTCATGTATGGATGTGAAAGTTAGACTGTGATGAAAGCTGAGCACCGAAGAATTGATGCTTTTGAACTGTGGTGTTGGAGAAGACTCTTGAGAGTCCCTTGGACTGCAAGGAGATCCAGCCAGTCCATTCTAAAGGAGATCAGGCTGGGGTGTTCTTTGGAAGGACTGATGCTAAAGCTGAAACTCCAGTACTTTGGCCACCTCATGTGAAGAGTTGACTCATTGGAAAAGACTCTGATGCTGGGAGGGATTGGGGGCAGGAGGAGAAGGGGACGACAGAGGATGGGATGGCTGGATGGCATCACCAACTCGATGGACATGAGTTTGAATGAACTCTTGGAGTTGGTGATGGACAGGGAGGCCTGGCATGCTGCAATTCATGGGGTTGCAAAGAGTCGGAGACGACTGAGCGACTGAACTGACTGACTGATATGCTATACCAAAGAATTGGGACCTTCTGCTCCACACTAGATCAGGAGTTGGAAAACTGGAGCCCATGGGCCAATATTGAACCACAACTTGTTTTTGTAAATGAAATTTTATTGGAACACAGCTACTCCCATTCATTTACATGTGATCTATGGTTGCTTTTGCACTGCAGCAGTAGACTTGAATGGTTGTGAGAGAGTATATGGCCCACAAAGCCTGGACTATTTATTACCTGAACCTTTACAGAAAAAAATCTCTGACCCCTCCTATAAATAATGAAAGACATCAAAGTATGGGTGGCATCATCAAGTCTGTTTATTAGCAAGATAATACCAACAGAGCCTGGGAAACAGATATGAAAATGTTAATTGCAATAACTGATGAATAGCCTGCTTTACAGAAATTTCTCAGTAACTGTCTTACTATCTTAAAAGTAAATACAGCAATTACTGTATCACTTTTATAAAAGAGAAAAATGAGCAACAGGCCAGGTAGCTGTTAAGTGATGTGTCCCCAAATAGAACATAGCTCTAGAAAGAAAGTGACTTATGTTATTCACACTTCTATCTCCAGCACCAAGGGCCATGTCTAACACCTGATCAGGCATTTATCTAAATAAATATTTATGGACCTAATGCATGAAGGAATCAATGAATAAATAAATAAATGAGTGGTAAATCTGTGTGGGAGTATAGGCAGCCTCTGAAAGTCATCCTGCAAAATCAGCCTTCCCAACCCTATCATCCTCCCAGTGCATCAGGCAGTGACTTACTTGAGAACCTTCCATGTTGTCGTAGGAGCTAGGAGCCAGAAAAACCAACCCAGATTCTCTCAGCCCTGTAGGCTATATCACTCCTCTATATTCTACCTGAAAAGAGTTGTCTTTTCATTAATCTGATGTGTTTTTGCCGTGTAGTATGCCCTATTTGCTTGCAATTTCTCACATCCAGTTCATGTCTACTCTCTAATTTTAAGCAGTTCTGAAGTTCCTTTCCATTGCTACAGGGATTCCTCTCCCCTCAGCAGGTTACCATCCATCACCCACCCTGTAGACAGTGTTGAGTGTTGTCAAAAACTGCTGTTGCACAGTTTCTATCTAGTCCTCGGTCTTTCATCTGCACCAGCCCTTGAAAGCTGACAGGACAAATTGCTTGCTTTCCAGGTCTTAATGTTTATCTGCCTTCAGATCTCACCATCTGCTGTGATTTGGAAGCTCAGGTAAAGTGCATTTTTTCAACTTCTTTCAGCTGCTCAGCCTTCTGCAGGTATTGCCGTGTCTCTGTCCTCTCACTTTTCAGACATCATCTCCGGAACTTATGGGGTTGATATTGAAATTGATGAATGTGCATGGTGCTTTTCTCCTTCCGTGCTGCCTGTCATTCTTTGCATTGCACAAATCTGATTTGTCCACTGAGGCCTTCATGTAAAGCAGGCGAAAGCATCTGTGAAATCACAATTAGCTGTGTCCTTCCTTCATTCCACCTCTTATCTGCTAGTACACAATATTACTTTCCCTAGTTTCTAAGGCAGAGACGGTAAATGGTGGCCAGACCTCTTTGGCTTATCCTGAAAGTGACTCAGAGTTTGGAAATTTGATTTTAAATTTTGATTTTAAAATTTGATTTCAAAGATGGAAACCTGTCTTCTTTTCCAGATTTGGAAGAAGTGGTACCTCCGGCCTTGTGTTTCTCTTTGGCAAAAACATGCAGGAGTGGATTCTCAGCTACATTCTTTTGATTATTCACACTCTGAAAATTTCCTTAGTCTCACTGCTTCTCCAATCTATCATTACATCTAATCAGCATAAAGTGTTTATCATTGCTCTTTACACCTAGAGTTTATAGTTTGAGCTTTTTCAAACTCTGGCATAAAGTCAAGTGTCCAAAATTCTTTTAGAGAAGGATCTGTCAACTTTTTCTCTAAAGTGCCGTAGAGTAAATACTCAGGCTTTGCAGACCATATGGTCTCTATCTCTCTTACTCAATTCAGCCATTGCAGAGTGAAGGCAGCCTTAGACAACACCAAACAAATGAAAATAACTGTTCCAATAAAACTTTATGTACATTCTGAAGGCTGTCTTTTCACCTTGCTAATAGTTTCCTTTGATGTGCAGAAGCTTTTAAGGTTAATTAGGTCCCATTTGTTTATTTTTGCTTTTATTTCCAATATTCTGGGAGGTGGGTCATAGAGGATCCTGCTGTGATATATGTCGGAGAGTGTTTTGCCTATGTTCTCCTCTAGGAGTTTTATAGTTTCTGGTCTTATGTTTAGATCTTTAATCCATTTTGAGTTTATTTTGGTGTATGGTGTTAGAAAGTGCTCTAGTTTCATTCTTTTACAAGTGGTTGACCAGATTTCCCAGCACCACTTGTTAAAGAGATTGTCTTTAATCCATTGTATATTCTTGCCTCCTTTATCAAAGATAAGGTGTCCATATGTGCGTGGATTTATCTCTGGGCTTTCTATTTTATTCCATTGATCTATATTTCTGTCTTTGTGCCAGTACCATACTGTCTTGATAACTGTGGCTTTGTAGTAGAGCCTGAAGTCAGGCAGGTTGATTCCTCCAGTTCCATTCTTCTTTCTCAAGATCGCTTTGACTATTCGAGGTTTTTTGTATTTCCATACAAATTGTGAAATTATTTGTTCTAGCTCTGTGAAGAATACTGTTGGTAGCTTGATAGGGATTGCGTTGAATCTATAAATTGCTTTGAGTAGTATACTCATTTTCACTATATTGATTCTTCCAATCCATGAGCATGGTATATTTCTCCATCTATTAGTGTCCTCTTTGATTTCTTTCACCAGTGTTTTATAGTTTTCTATATATAGGTCTTTAGTTTCTTTAGGTAGATATATTCCTAAGTATTTTATTCTTTCCGTTGCAATGGTGAATGGAATTGTTTCCTTAATTTCTCTTTCAGTTTTCTCATTATTAGTGTATAGGAATGCAAGGGATTTCTGTGTGTTGATTTTATATCCTGCAACTTTACTATAGTCATTGATTATTTCTAGTAATTTTCTGGTGGAATCTTTAGGGTTTTCTACATAGAGGATCATGTCATCTGCAAATAGTGAGAGTTTTACTTCTTCTTTTCCAATTTGGATTCCTTTTATTTCTTTTTCTGCTCTGATTGCTGTGGCCAACACTTCCAAAACTATGTTGAATAGTAATGGTGAAAGTGGGCACCCTTGTCTTGTTCCTGACTTTAGAGGAAATGCTTTCAATTTTTCACCATTGAGGATAATGTTTGCCGTGGGTTTGTCATATATAGCTTTTATTATGTTGAGATATGTTCCTTCTATTCCTGCTTTCTGGAGAGTTTTTATCATAAATGGATGTTGAATTTTGTCAAAGGCTTTCTCTGCATCTATTGAGATAATCATATGGTTTTTATTTTTCAATTTGTTAATGTGGTGTATTACATTGATTGATTTGCGGATATTGAAGAATCCTTGCATCCCTGGGATAAAGCCCACTTGATCATGGTGCATGATCTTTTTAATGTGTTGTTGGATTCTGATTGCTAGAATTTTGTTAAGGATTTTTGCATCTATGTTCATCAGTGATATTGGCCTGTAGTTTTCTTTTTTTGTGGGATCTTTGTCAGGTTTTGGTATTAGGGTGATGGTGGCCTCATACAGCCTTCAGAATGGGAGAAAATAATAGCAAATGAAGCAACCGACAAACAACTAATCTCAAAAATATACAAGCAACTCCTACAGCTCAACTCCAGAAAAATAAATGACCCAATCAAAAAATGGGCCAAAGAACTAAATAGACATTTCTCCAAAGAAGACATACAGATGGCTAACAAACACATGAAAAGATGCTCAACATCACTCATTATCAGAGAAATGCAAATCAAAACCACTATGAGGTACCATTTCACACCAGTCAGAATGGCTGCGATCCAAAAGTCTACAAATAATAAACGCTGGAGAGGGTGTGGAGAAAAGGGAACCCTCTTACACTGTTGGTGGGAATGCAAACTAGTATAGCCACTATGGAGAACAGTGTGGAGATTCCTTAAAAAACTGGAAATAGAACTGCCTTATGATCCAGCAATCCCACTGCTGGGCATATACACTGAGGAAACTAGAAGGGAAAGAGACACGTGTACCCCAGTGTTCATCGCAGCACTGTTTATAATAGCCAGGACATGGAAGCAACCTAGATGTCCATCAGCAGATGAATGGATAATAAAGCAGTGGTACATATACACAATGGAGTATTACTCAGCCATTAAAAAGAATACATTTGAATCAGTTCTAATGAGGTGGATGAAACTGGAGCCTATTATACAGAGTGAAGTAAGCCAGAAGGAAAAACATAAATACAGTATACTAACGCATATATATGGAATTTAGAAAGATGGTAACAATAACCCAGTGTACGAGACAGCAAAAGAGACACTGATGTATAGAACAGTCTTATGGACTCTGTGGGAGAGGGAGAGGGTGGGAAGATTTGGGAGAATGGCATTGAAACATGTAAAATATCATGTAAGAAACGAGTTGCCAGTCTAGGTTCGATGCACGATACTGGATGCTTGGGGCTAGTGCACTGGGACGACCCAGAGGGATGGTATGGGGAGGGAGGAGGGAGGAAGGTTCAGGATGGGGAAGACATGTATACCTGTGGCGGATTCATTTTGATATTTGGCAAGACTAATACAATTATGTAAAGTTTAAAAATAAAATAAAATTAGAAAAAAAAAAAAACTTTATGTACAAAACAAGATTTGGCCCATTGGCCATAGCTTTCTGAACCCTGTTTTAGAAAGTCACCTCTGATTTTGAAACCTCTACAGTACATCACCCTTTGTTATCCATTCATTAAGGAATACCAGAATATATGGAATTATTACAGTAACTGCTACAATCTACTTCCACACTGATTAAATGAGTTTGTATGTATGAATGTGTATTAACATGTAATCTTAGAAACTCCAATTAAATGACGTTAGAGGGTCCTAAATTTGTTTTCTTTGGATAGAGAAACCTGACACTCTATAGTCCATGGGACTGCAAAGAGTTGGACATGACTTAGCCACTGAACAACAACAACAAAATTTTTCTAAATTTTAAACATTTATGGCTTTCATGAAGCCTAATAAAATAATGCATATGAACTACTATATCCTTTAGATGTTGTTTACATGAGTAAATAATAGACCCTAATGAGACTACTGTTGAAGTTATTTCCTGGTCCTAACACAGTTCCCTTGGGAGCTACATTATCAGCTTTAAGTCACCATGGATCCATTTAGTGTATTATAACAGAAGACACAGCACTCACGGCCCTCCCAGCAGCCATGTGCCCTGAGACTGTCAAGGCCCTGGGGAAGTATTTGTCTCATCTCATCTGTCTCATATTTGTTTAGCACTCTATATTGGTTACAACCTATGCAGTAAAAACACAACTAAATCTTCCTGGAGATGTTTCTTGATAAACTACTGAGTACCAGTGCCAGGCACTGTATGTATGTATGTATATGTGTGTGTGTGTGTGTTTAAGGTTTTCTGAGAATTAGAGACTGTATATAAGTCATATTATACTAATTATGTGTAATAATTCTATATATAAACTAATTCTTAGAACACCTAACTTTATAGATGAGGAAAGTGAGACTTACATGTTAAACAGCTAGTCCACATCACAGAACTTCAGTGTCTCTGCCTCTGAAGTATATGCTTTAATCACAGTGTAGTTTTTCCTCTTAATACGATGTTTTCCATGTTTATTCCCTTCCACACACACTAAAAAAAAAAAAAAAAAAAGCTATTTCACTTAGTACTTGATGCAAGCTTTAAGATCAGTAAATTTTTCTTGAATAATGAAAAATTTTCTCTAACCAAGATTTGCCCCTCTTCTCAGGAATCCTGTCCTGATTAGAAAGCAACATTATTTACTCAAATATCTAAGCTAAAGGGCAGTGGCACCTACCCTTTATTTTCCTTACCTTTAGATCTCCATCCAATTGGTCACTGTGCCAGTTAATTTTATACATCAGCTCAGCGGGGCCATGGTGCCCAGATATTTGTCAAACATTATTCTGGATGTTTCTCTTGAGAGTTTTTTGTTGTTGTTATTGTTGTTTTAATAAGATTGACTTATAAATTGGTAAATGTTGAGTAAAGCACAATGTCCTCCCTATTGTGAGTGGAGCCTATCCAGTTAGTCAAATGCCTTAATGGCTGACCTCTGCCCGACATCACACCCCTGAGCAAGGAGGAGTTTTACCAGCAATGACCTTCAGACTTGTACTGCAACACTGGATCTTGCCTGGGTCTCCATTTTTCTGTTTCTCTGAAGAACTCTAATATAATTACTTAGAATAAATTCTTTCTTACTCTAAAATATTTTTTACCTTTCTCGATGCCATCCATTAGCTCAAGTCCTAATCTTTTGACTTATAATTAGTCTTTCTGCTTCCAGTTTCTCTAATTCCCAATTTAGAATTATGTCAGTGGCTCCCAAGTGACTGTGGATTAAATTTAGACTCCTTGGCATGACATTTAAGGTCCCACACAATTTGGGGCCAGCTCCTGACCAGTCCCATCATGCATTCCTTCCCCATTCTGCTTCTCCATACCAATTAGCATTCCTTGAACTGGTCCTACTTCCACACCTCTGGCTCTTAAAACCATCTCTGCCTCTCTTTTTGTGTTGGGAAATGTTTTTCTGGACATCTGAACAAGAATTCCAATTACCACATGTACAATCAAGTAGAAGTTAAAGATTTTGGTTCTAGCATCTTAGCTGACCTCACTACTCTCTTGGGGTCATGAGTTAAAAGCAAGAAAAGAATTCAGCCTTCCTGAAGAATCCTTTCCTTACCTCTATGGATCATATAAATCCATATATACCCTTTAGACTATTCACACAATGAAAGAACAACCTGTTGTAGCTGAAACAATAAATCAGTAAGCACACTGACAATCCACTGTTTTGACTGCATTTTAGTCTCCTGATGTTTTTCACTTAACTGACATAATATCCCAGTTACATTTTCATGGGTAGCCACACCTTCCTCAGAGAGATGATGTGAGACAGGGGCCCTTATAGCTTCCAGGATAATTTGAAGTCTTTTGTTTCATGTTATATTGAATTTCATCAGACTGATTTCTGACTACCTGTCATGAATGTTTCTTTTGTTCATTAGAATATAAGATTAGGGTTGGTTTAAAATTCCCTTTGGTGAATTGTTAAGAACTGTGAAATGTTATCAAAAGGTCACTGAAATACATGTGCCAGTAGCTATTAAAGTTAATAGACAGCATGGCCAATTCTATATCTGGAAAATGGCCCAGTCAAGAATGCAGATACTATATCACCAATTCATTCAGCAAAGGAGATCAAGTTCCTCTCCACTGTGCTAAGCTAGGAATATAAAAATAAATGCAACATACTCTCTGCCCTTAAGAAGCTTATAGTTGAAGGACAGAAACAGCCAGATTAACAAACCATAGCTTTCCGTATTGTAAATAATGTTTATAAACTTACAAGAAGGTGTGCATCAACTTAGAGGGTAATCAAAAGAGGCCCCACCGAGAAAGGAAACAAAAACAATTTTAAACTGAGTCAAATGATTTCATGTAGTTGAAAATCTGGCTTGCTTTAGAGAACTGATTCTCAAAGTGATGTCCTCATACCAACATCATCAGCATCATCTAGGCACTTGTGCGAAATGCAAATCTGGGCCCCTATTAAGCCTTCCCGAATCAGATACCCTAGAAATGAGACCCACCATCTATGTTTTAGCATGAATTCTGCATTATTCTGATACACACTTGAGTTAAATAGAGACTAATTTAAAGCAGGGCTTCCCTGGTAGCTCAGACATTCAAGAATCTGCCTGCAATGAGGAGACCTGAGTTCGACCCCTATGTTGGGAAGATCCCCTGGAGGAGGGAATGGCAACCCACTCCAGTTTCTTGCCTGGAGAACCCCATGGAGAGTGAGGAAGCATAGTCCAACATAACTGGTGTCAAAGAAACGGGCATGGAGGGAGCAGTTGAGAACTATAGAGAATGAGGACTGTAGGTTGAGGACAGATTGTAATACACCTAACTAACTTGATACAAAGTTATCCTCTAGATTCAGAGGAGACATTCAAATGTTCTAACTAGGAAACTATGACAATTAGATATGTGATTTTAGAAAAATAGGTGTGGTAGCCCTTCAGTCAGTCTCTCCCATCAGGAAGCTTCCATAAGCCTCTTATCCTTATCCATCAGAAGGCAGACAGAATGAAAACCACAATCACAGAAAACTAACCAAACTGATCACATGGACCACAGCCTTGTCTAGCTCAATGAAACTATGAACCATGCCATGTAGGGCCACCCAAGATGGATGGGTCATAGTGGAGAGTTCTGAAAAAACATGGTCCACTGGAGAAGGGAACAGGAAACCACTTCAGTATTCTTGCCTTGAGAACCCCATGAATAGTATGAAAAGGCAAAAAGGTATGACACTGAAAAATAATCTCCCCAGGTCAATAGGTACCCAATATGCTACTGGAGAAAAGTGGAGAAATAACTCCAGAAAGAATGAAGAGACAGAGCCAAAGCAAAAACAACACCCAGTTGTGGATGTGACAGGTGATAGAAGTAAAGTCCATTGCTGTAAAGAGCAATACTGCACAGGAACCTGGAATGTCAGGTCCATGAATCAAGGCAAATTGGAAGTGGTCAAACAGGAGATGGCAAGAGTGAACATCTACATTTTAGGAATCAGTGAACTAAAATGGACTGGAATGGGTGAATTTAACTCAGATGACCATTATATCTACTACTGTAGGCAAGAATCCCTTAGAAGAGTCCAAAATGCAGTACTTGGATGCAATCTCAAAAACGACAGAATAATCTCTGTTCATTTCCAAGGCAAACCACTCAATACAACAGTATTCCAAGTCTATGCCCCAACCCAGTAATCCTAAAGAAGCTGAAGTTGAATAGTTCTACAAGACCTTCTAGAACTAATATCCCAAAACAGTATCCTCTTCATTTTAAGCGACTGGAATACAAAAGTAGGAAATCAAGAGTTACCTGGAGTAACAGGCAAATTTGGCCTTGGAGTACAAAATGAAGCAGGTCAAAGGCTAACAGAGTTTTGTCAAGAGAACACACTGGTCATAGCAAACATCCTCTTCCAACAAGACAAGAGAAGACTCTACACATGGACATCACCAGATAGTCAATACCCAAATCAGGTTGATTATATTCTTTGCAGCCAAAGATGGAGAAGCTCTATAGAGTCAGCAAAAGTAAGACTGGAAGCTGACTGTGGCTCAGATCATGAACTCCTTATTGCCAAATTCAGACTTAAATTGAAGAAAGTAGGGGAAACCACTAGACCATTCAGGTATGACCTAAATCAAATCCCTTATGATTACACAGTGGAAATGACAAATAGATTCAAGGGATTATATCTGATAGACAGAGTGCTTGAAGAACTATGGGCAGAGGTTCATGACATTGTACAGGAGGCAGGGATCAAGACTATCCCCAAGAAAAAGAAAGGCAAAAAGGCAAAATGGTTGTGTGACAAGGCCTTACAAATAGCTGAAAAAAGAAGAGAAGCTAAAGGCAGGGGAGAAAAGGAAAGATATACCCATTTGAATGCAGAGTTCCAAAGAATAGTAAGGAGAGATAAGAAAGCCTTCCTTAGTGATCAATGCAAAGAAACAGAAGAAAACAACAGAATGGGAAAGACTAGAGATCTCTTCAAGAAAATTCGAGATACCAAGGGAACATTTAACGCAAAGATGAGCACAATAAAGGACATAAGTGGTATGGACCTAACAGAAACAGAAGATATTAAGAAAAGGTGGCAAGAATACACAGAAGAACTATACAAAAAAGACCTTCATGACCCAAATAACCACGATGGGGTGATTACTCACCTAGAGCCAGATATCCTGGAATGGGAAGTCAAGAGGGCCTTTGGAAGCATCACTATGAAAAAAGCTAGTGGAGGTGACGGAATTCCAGTTGAGATATTTATGATGTTGTGGAAGTGCTACACTCATATGACAGAAAATCTGGAAAACTCAGCAGTGGCCACAGGACTGGAAAAGGTCAGTTTTCATTCCAATCCCAAAGAAAAGTTATGCCAAAGAATATTCAAACTACCCCACAATTGCACTCATCTCACACACTAACAAAGTAATGCACAAAATCCTCCAAGCCAAGCTTCAACAGTACATGAAACGTGAACTTCCAGATGTTCAAGCTGGATTTAGAAAAGCAGAGGAACCAGAGATCAAATTGCCAACATCCGCTGGATCATCAAAAAAGCAAGAGAGTTCCAGAAAAACATCTGCTTTATTGACTTCGCCAAAGCCTTCAACTGTGTGGATCAGAACAAACTGTGGAAAATTCTGAAAGAGATGGGAATACCAGACCACCTGACCTGCCTCCTGAGAAATCTGTATGCAGATCAAGAAGCAACAGTTAGAACTGGACATGGAACAACAGACTGGTTCCAGATTGGGAAAGGAGTACATCAAGGCTGTATATTGTCACCCTGCTTGTTTAACTTACATGCAGAGTACATCATGCAAAATGCCGGGCTGGATGAAGCTCAAGCTGGAATCAAGAATGCCGGGAAAAATATCAATATCCTCAGATATGCAGATAACACCATCCTTATGGAAGAAAGTAAAGAAGAACTAAAGATTGATGAAAGTGAAAGAGGAGAGTGAAAAAGTTGGCTTAAAGCTCAACATTGAGAAATCTAAGAGAATCCAGTCACATCACTTCATGGCAAATAGGTGGGGAAACAATGGAAACAGTGAAAGAGTTTATTTTGGGGAGCTCCAAAATCATTGCAAATGGTGAGTGCAGCCATGAAATTAAAATACTCTTGCTCCTTGGAGGAAAATCTATGACCAACCTAGACAGCATATTAAAAAGCAGAGACATTACTTTGCTGACAGTTTCATATAGTCAAAGCTGTGGTTTTTCCAGTAGTCATGTATGGATGTGAGAGTTGGGCTATAAAGAAAGCTAGTGCCGAAGAATTGATGCTTTTAAACTGTGGTGTTAGAGAAGACTCTTGAGAGTCCCTTGGACTGCAAGAAGATCAAACTAGTCAATCCTAAAGGAAATCAGTCCCGGCTAATCGTTGGAAGGACTGAAGCTGAAGCTCCAATACTTTGGCCACCAGATGTGAAGAACCAACTCATTTGAAAAGACTCTGATGCTGGGAAAGATTGAAGGCAGGAGAAAGTGATGATAGAGGATGAGATGGTTGGATGGCATCACCGATGCAATGGACATGAATTTGAGTAGGCTCCAGGAGTTGGTGATGGACAGTGAAGCCTGTCGGTCTGCAGTCCATGTGGTCATAAAGAATCAAGACACAACTGAGTAACTGAACTGAACTGAACAGCCTAGAAGATGAAGTCAGAATATGGAGGCAGTAGGAGAAATAAGAGACCACTGTAAAAGTTTAAGCTAGTGGAGTTTTGAGCCTGAATTAAATACCCAGTAGCATTGAGAATGGAGAGGAAGAGTTTTGAGACTCTTGTAGGATATGTAATTGCCATTACTGTTTCTTTGACTAAATATCTAGATTCATCTGCTTTCATGTTAGGTACATTTTGTCTTTCATAACTGAATGTTCAAACCAATATTAAATGGACTGTTGCTGCTGCTGCTGCTAAGTCGCTTCAGTTGTGTCTGACTCTGTGTGACCCCATAGATGGCAGCCCACCAGGCTCCTCCGTCCCTGGTATTTTCCAGGCAAGAACACTGGAGTGGGTTGCCATATCCTTCTCCGGTGCATGCATGCATGCTAAGTCGCTTAAGTTGTGTCCGACTCTGTGCAACCCTATGGACAGCAGCCCACTAGGCTCCTCCATCCACAGGATTCTCCAGGCAAGAATACTGGAGTGGGTTGCCATTTCTTTCTCCATTAAATGGGCTGAGGAAGAGGAAATACTTCACAAGGTGGTAGGTGAGGTGAGAAAGGAAAGAGCACTTGAGGGAAAGGTACATTTTTAGGTTTTAGTTTGGGTGTCTTATAGTGTTTGTTAAAATACCTATAACAGAGGTCAAGTGGAATATTTATGTTCATATTTCTGTTGCTTTTTAAAATCCTGCTTTCATTTTAGGAATACCCTAGTTTTTTTTTAAATGACATTACATATTCTATATGAATTTCAGTTCACAATAAAAAGTCCAGATAAGGATTTGGTTATCTGTATTATCATATTTATTTGACATATCTCTTTAGGAATGACTGTAGTAAATGGCAGCTCTGCTTTCTAATTAATGTCATAATTTTGCTTAACTGAGAATTGTGTAGATGGAAAGGTTACTAGTATAACTACTTGGAACTTCCTTAGATACTTTTCTGTGGTATTTGATTCTGAAGACTTTTTAAAAATAATTCTGGGTAGATTACTAAAATATCCAATTACAGTCAAATGGGAAGAATATTTTTAGTATGAGTCCCATTCATCTTTATCTGATCCAGGGGGGAATTTTTTTTTTTTTTTTTTGGTACACATTGGTATTCTCCATATGAGCACAGTTCAGCACGTGGAACATAGAAGGCAGAGCCAATCATTTCAACACCCTCATGATGGCAGGTTGACTAAGGCACTCCATTCTTGTCTCATGCATGGATTTGAATTTTCTCTCTTCTCTTTCTGCCTCCAAAATTTACTCTCTGGAAGAGGGTGCCAAAACCAAGTCTCCAAAATCGCTGCTCTTACAGTCAAAAAAGTGTGAAAGGACCTTGAGAATTATAGTCCCCTCAGAGCAGCACAGCACTATCTTATATTTAGAATTTGGTGATGACCCCATAACCACTGGGTAAAGAGGGGTCCTGTATCTTCCCTGATTTGAACTACAATGCAGCATGGTATTCAAGGCTACTCAGTAGGCCCAGAGTTCTATTAGCTACTAGGTATGTGAATCTGGGGGGAGTTACTTTGCCTTGTTTTTAATGGGGAAAAAAATCCCTCCACTGGTTATGGGAATAAAGAGAGCTAAAGTAGAAATTTTTGGATTATGCCTTCATATTATTATTCTTAGAGTAGTCATTATTCTTGTCCTTATGCTGGACACCAAGTCTCCAGAATCCTGACCTTGCATACTGGAAGGGACCCATATCCTGGGTTTAGAATCTATTCTAAAGAATTATTTCTTTAAAGAGACATAGAGGATTATATCAACCTGTATATTTCAGCATTGTCTTTGCTTATTAGCTCTACCATAATATTTATCATTCACTTGAATTTTGAGATTCAACATTATCTCCTGCTATGTGTTTGTTACTAATTCACCTCATTTCAATAGCAGATTTTTAGAATATCTATACAGTAGGATATAAAATTACAGACAGATTGTTTTAAATGCTTGATTTCATTTGAAACCACTGTGGTGATGCTGTAGGTTTGGTTTCATACCATGGCAATAAAGGAAATACCACAATAAAGTGTATCACACAAACTTTTTGGCTTCCTAGTTATACTTTCTCTATATTGTGGTCTTCTAAGTTTGCAATAGCATTATATCTTTTAAAATGTACATCAGATCAGATCAGATCAGTCACTCAGTCGTATCTGACTCTTTGCAACCCCATGAATCGCAGCACGCCAGGCCTCCCTGTCCATCACCAACTCCAAGAGTTCATTCAAACTCATGTCCATCGAGTCAGTGATGCCATCCAGCCATCTCATCCTCTGTCGTCCCCTTCTCCTCCTGCCCTCAATCCCTCCCAGCATCAGAGTCTTTTCCAATGAGTCAACTCTTCGCATGAGGTGGCCAAAGTACTGGAGTTTCAGCTTTAGCACCATTCCCTCCAAAGAAATCCCAGGGCTGATCTCCTTCAGAATGGACTGGTTGGATCTCCTTGCAGTCCAAGGGCTGTCTAGAGTCTTCTCCAACACCACAGTTCAAAAGCATCAATTCTTCGGCGCTCAGCCTTCTTCACAGTCCAACTCTCACATCCATACATGACCACAGGAAAAACCATAGCCTTGACTAGATGGACCTTTTTTGGCAAAGTAATATCTCTGCTTTTGAATATGCTCTCTGGGTTGGTCATAACTTTCCTTCCAAGGAGTAAGCGTCTTTTAATTTCATGGCTGCAGTCACCATTTGCAGTGATTTTGGAGCCCAAAAAATAAAGTCTGACACTGTTTCCACTGTTTCCCCATCTATTTCCCATGAAGT
>NW_011494807.1:5484982-5485129 GCF_000754665.1 Bison bison bison | reverse complement strand
GGAGAATTTTGAGCATTACTTTACTAGCGTGTGAGATGAGTGCAATTGTGTGGTAGTTTGAGCATTCTTTGGCATTGCCTTTCTTTGGGATTGGAATGAAAACTGACCTTTTCCAGTCCTGTGGCCACTGCTGAGTCTTCCAAATTT
>NW_011494807.1:5480764-5484855 GCF_000754665.1 Bison bison bison | reverse complement strand
TTCCAAATTTGCTGCATATTGAGTGCAGCACTTCCACAGCATCATCTTTCAGGATTTGGAATAGCTCAACTGGAATTCCATCACCTCCACTAGCTTTGTTCGTAGTGATGCTTTCTAAGGCCCACTTGACTTCACATTCCAGGATGTCTGGCTCTAGGTCAGTGATCACACCATCGTGATTATCTGGGTTGTGAAGATCTTTTTTGTACAGTTCTTTTGTGTATTCTTCCCATCTCTTCTTAATATCTTCTGCTTCTATTAGATCCATACCATTTCTGTCCTTTATCGAGCCCATCTTTGCATGAAATATTCCTTTGGTATCTCTGATTTTCTTGAAGAGATCTCTAGTCTTTCCCATTCTGTTGTTTTCCTCTCTTTCTTTGCATTGATCGCTGAAGAAGGCTTTCTTATGTCTTCTCGCTATTCTTTGGAACTCTGCATTCAGATGTTTATATCTTTCCTTTCCTCCTTTGCTTTTCGCTTCTCTTCTTTTCACAGCTATTTGTAAGGCCTCCCTAGACAGCCATTACTTTAATTTAAAAATCCTCTGTTGCCTAACAAAATGGTAGCCATCATCTGACAATGCAGGATTGCCACAAATCTTCAATTTTTAAAAGACACAGAATCTTTGAAGTACAACAAAATGTTATGCCTGAAAATTGAATGTTTATTTATGCTTACCACTGATTAATTTTTCCTAGTATTGGTATAGTTATTTATGATACTATCTCATCAAATATCTCAGTTGACTTTCACAACACTCCAATAGGAAAAAAATTACTCAGGAACTTCCTTTTTCCTTTTACTAGAGATTTAAAAATTCTGTATGTATTATTTTTAGATTTCAGTCAGTTGGGCTCAGCTCATGACTACAAATTATCCCCATTATTTGAAAATTTAATCCATGTGACAAAAGTGTGCCCAATTCATTGTAGTTAGCAACTGAATGAATCAAACTAATAGTCTGTCCAAATATGAATGTCTGAAGAGTTTCTGTGTCTCATTTGAATATGAAGTTTTGTTGATCTTTGTTCTCTCATTGTGTTCTAAAATGTGCCTCTTGCTTGAAATTATCTGGAAGATAATGATAAGTTTTCCTTGAACTTGACCTATTGAACATTTGCCAGAATTTCTATATTTGACTTTTCTGTCTTACAGTTAAACTACTTCTCCTTAAAGAGAATCCCCTGTAATAGGCTATTAGAAAGGAACCCTCAAGCATATACCCTTTTGGGATAATAATCTCTAAATTGCTATTTCTCATTTCCTAAATATGAACATCATTAAATCAAAAGCTTTAAAACTATGTGTTAAATCATGTCCTTCTACCATGGTAACTATTTCCTTGTTTTTATACTAGAATTTTAGACCTCAGATAGTATTTTCATGGAGAAAATTCTTAAATGAAACGTTGTTACCACTTAAAGATAGATGTATTTTTTTTGTTCTCATATGATCCATTTAAACTCAACATCAAAGTGAACAATGGACTCATTTTGGGAAGAAAATATATTTCATAGACCATAATTCCCCAAGATTTTATTTATTTGATTTCTGGTCTTTGAGATCATGGCCTCATGACATGCAGTTCTCAGTTCTGTGAGCCTCCTAGGAAATGGCATTCATAAAAATCATTTCACAGCAGACTTCAATGCCAACCCAACAATAAAATATTCCAGCACATTCTCACACCGAAGGCAACACGGACAGCCACTGCTCTTTTCTTTTTACATTGAAAAGATATCTTTTGGTAAAGACATCAAAGGTATCTGCAGAGCAGACTACATAGCAACCTCTTTTTAACAGAGGTGTCTTTGAATGTCAAACTCCAATATAATCTAATTGGAACTTTAATAATTCCAGCTACTAGAGATTCAAAGATACTATCAATGCACGAATCCCTTCAATTCCTTTTTTTCAATTGAAGAAGTAATTTTGAATATAAAATTGAAGGGAATTTGTATCCATAAAATGTAAGTGGATCTTCAGTACACCTGATTCTTCACTTCTCTCAAAGCCAACCGTGAAACCATCCCTCTAGTTGTCCTAGGGGGAGAAAAAATCCTCTATTTCACTTAGTCTCTGATGAGTCTCTTTCCACCATGGATTCTCTATACCTTAAAGTCCTTTAATTCCTTCCTCTTCCACAATCCCACCTTACCCCCCTTACCTTTGAGTGTGGTATATTTCGTCATCCATTGGATGACATTGAATTTCACTTTCTTTGGGACTAGAGAAGGAAAAGCTGTTCTGATTCAGAGAGGAGCCTCTACAAGATATTGAGAATTTTGAAAATAGACTTCTTTTGGAATATCTCCTATGCTTCACAATATGAACCACAAATAAAAAAATCAAGGTCCCTTTGTCTCACTTTATAATGTTAAGTAAGTTTATTTTGCTGTGTTTAGGTGAGAGGCTAAGGGCTGAATTTTTAGGAACACATTTATCGAATTGTTTGCACATGTAACCTGAATTTATCTGTTGCTGCTGCTGCTAAGTTGCTTCAGTCATGTTGGACTCTGTGAGACCCTATAGATGGCAGCCCACCAGCCTCCCAAGTCCCTGGGATTCTCCAGGCAAGAACACTGGAGTGGGTTGCCATTTCCTTCTCCAGTGCATGAAAGTGAAAAGTGAAAGTGAAGTCACTCAGTCGTGTCCAACTCCTAGCGACCCCATGGACTGCAGCCTACCAGGCTCCTCCATCCATGGGATTTTCCAGGCAAGAGTACTGGAGTGGGGTGCCATTGCCTTCTCCGATTTGTTCAACTTATTCATTTTGTCTTTATCCACACAATGGTAATCACAAATGGAAAACTACTAAACATTTTGCTGTGTTTGAAGGAATTTATCGGAAAGCTAATCTGATGAATTAAAGTAAATGAGGGCTTTATCAAATATGTAACTTTGAGCTATAGTAAACAGCTTCGAAACAGTGGAAAGACACAGGTACTAAGCATTATAGTTTCTGATCTTTTACACTTTTACACTGACTGTTTGATGCATTTGGACACAGGTCAAAGCCTTTCCTGGCAGTGGTTTCCTTATCTGCAAAAATGAACATGTTTGACTAAGAGTTTCCATGTTTCTAGATTCAAAATTCTGATTCAAAACAAAAAAATAATTTTCATGATGACTCTTATTATCTTATTATTCACATATGATGCAAATCTTTAAAAAGTAATAAATTTAAACGCAGTTTTAGAGGCTTGATATCATCCATACCTGCCTAGAATCTGGTGGTTTTTTTCTCATGATCTTTCATTTCTCCAGCATTTTTGCAAAAGACTGAGTAAATTAAAGGTACATCCATTCAATCATTTAAGGATATTTATTGACTCCTGGAGAGATTTCCCAGGTTCAGTTAGTTCAGTCGCTCAGTCGTGTCTGACTCTTTGCGACCCCATGAATCGCAGCAGGCCAGACCTCCCTGTCCATCACCAACTCCCGGAGTTCATTCAGACTCACGTCCGTCGAGTCAGTGATACCATCTAGCCATCTCATCCTCTGTCGTCCCCTTCTCCTCTTGCCCCCAATCCCTCCCAGCATCAGAGTCTTTTCCAATGAGTCAACTGTTCACATGAGGTGGCCAAAGTACTTGAGTTTCAGCTTCAGCACCATTCCCTCCAAAGAAATCCCAGGGCTGATCTCCTTCAGAATGGACTGGTTGGATCTCCTTGCAGTCCAAGGGACTCTCAAGAGTCTTCTCCAACACCACAGTTCAAAAGCATCAATTCTTCGGCGCTCAGCCTTCTTCACAGTCCAACTCTTGCATCCATACATGACCACAGGAAAAACCATAGCCTTGACTAGACGGACCTTTTTTGGCAAAGTAATATCTCTGCTTTTGAATATGCTCTCTGGGTTGGTCATAACTTCCCTTCCAAGGAGTAAGCGTCTTTTAATTTCATGGCTGCAGTCACCATCTGCAGTGATTTTGGAGCCCAAAAAATAAAGTCTGACACTGTTTCCACTGTTTCCCCATCTATTTCCAATGAAGTGGTGGGACCGGATGCCATGATCTTTGTTTTCTGAATGTTGAGCTTTAATCCAAATTTTTCACTCTCCTCTTTCACTTTCATCAAGAGGCTTTT
>NW_011494807.1:5478012-5480426 GCF_000754665.1 Bison bison bison | reverse complement strand
CAATTTGATCTCTGGTTCCTCTGCCTTTTCTAAAACCAGCTTGAACATCAGGAAGTTCACGGTTCACATACTGCTGAAGCCTGGCTTGGAGAATTTTGAGCATTACTTTACTAGCGTGTGAGAGGAGTGCAATTGTGTGGTAGTTTGAGCATTCTTTGGCATTGCCTTTCTTTGGGATTGGAATGAAAACTGACCTTTTCCAGTCCTGTGGCCACTGCTGAGTTTTCCAAATTTGCTGGCATATTGAGTGCAGCACTTTCACAGCATCATCTTTCAGGATTTGGAATAGCTCAACTGGAATTCCATCACCTCCACTAGCTTTGTTCGTAGTGATGCTTTCTAAGGCCCACTTGACTTCACATTCCAGGATGTCTGGCTCTAGGTCAGTGATCACACCATCGTGATTATCTGGGCTGTGAAGATCTTTTTTGTACAGTTCTTCTGTGTATTCTTGCCATCTCTTCTTAATATCTTCCTTTCCTGTTAGGTCCATACCATTTCTATCCTTTATTGAGCCCATCTTTCATGACATGTTCCCTTGGTATCTCTAATTTTCTTGAAGAGATCTCTAGTCTTTCCCATTCTGTTGTTTTCCTCTGTTTCTTTGCATTGATCGCTGAGGAAGGCTTTTTTATCTCTTCTTGCTATTCTTTGGAACTCTGCATTCAGATGTTTATATCTTTCCTTTTCTCCTTTGCTTTCACTTCTCTTCTTTCCACAGCTATTTGTAAAGCCTCCCCGGACAACCATTTTGCTTTTTTGCATTTCTTTTCCATGGAGATGGTCTTGATCCCTATCTCCCATACAATGTCACGAACCTCATTCCATAGTTCATCAGGCACTCTATTTATCAAATCTAGGCCCTTAAATCTATTTCTCACTTCCACTGTATAATCATAAGGGATTTGATTTAGGTCATTCCTGAATGGTCTAGTGGTTTTCCCTACTTTCTTCAATTTAAGTCTGAATTTGGTAATAAGAAGTTCATGATCTGAGCCATAGTCAGCTCCCGGTCATGTTTTTGTTGACTGTATAGAGCTTCTTCATATATGGCTGCAAAGAATATAATCAATCTGATTTCAGTGTTGACCATCTGGTGATGTCCATGTGTAGAGTCTTCTCTTGCGTTGTTGGAAGAGGGTGTTTGTTATGACCAGTGCATTTTCTTGGCAAAACTCTACTAGTCTTTGCTCTGCTTCATTCCGTATTCCAAGGTCTAATTTGCCTGTTACTCCAGGTGTTTCTTGACTTCCTACTTTTGCATTCTAGTCCCCTATAATGAAAAGGACATCTTTTTTGGGTGTTAGTTCTAAAAGATCTTGTAGGTCTTCATAGAACCGTTCAACTTCAGCTTCTTCAGCGTTACTGGTTGGGGCATAGACTTGGATTACTGTGATACTGAATGGTTTGCCTTGCGTATGGCATTGCATAGGGACCTGCAATGTCAGGAACATGAATCAAGGCAAATTGGAAGTGGTCAAAACAAGAGATGGCAAGAGTGAATGTCAACATTCTAGGAATCAGCAAACTGAAATGGACTGGAATGGGTGAATTTACCTCAGATGACCATTATCTACTACTGTGGGCAGGAATCCCTCAGAAGAAATGGAGGGATTTCATGGTCAACAAAAGAGTCCGAGATGCAGTACTTGGATGAAATCTCAAAAATGACAGAATGATCTCTGTTCGTTTCCAAGACAACCATTCAATATCATAGTAATCCAAGTCTATGCCCCAACCAGTAACACTGAAGAAGCTGAAGTTGAACGGTTCTATGAAGACCTACAAGACCAAATAGAGGAAAACAACAGAATGGGAAAGACTAGGGATCTCTTCAAGAAAATCAGAGATACCAAAGGAACATTTCATGCAAAGATGAGCTTGATAAAGGACAGAAATGGTATGGACCTAACAGGAAAGGAAGATATTAAGAAGAGATGGCAAGAATACACAGAAGAACTGTACAAAAAAGATCTTCACAGCCCAGATAATTACGATGGTGTGATCACTGACCTAGAGCCAGACATCCTGGAATGTGAAGTCAAGTGGGCCTTAGAAAGCATCACTACGAACAAAGCTAGTGGAGGTGATGGAATTCCAGTTGAGCTATTCCAAATCCTGAAAGATGATGCTGTGAAAGTGCTGCACTCAATATGCCAGCAAATTTGGAAAACTCAGCAGTGGCCACAGGACTGGAAAAGTTCAGTTTTCATTCCAATCCCAAAGAAAGGCAATGCCAAAGAATGCTCAAACTACCACACAATTGCACTCCTCTCACACACTAGTAAAGTAATGCTCAAAATTCTCCAAGCCAGGCTTCAGCAGTATGTGAACCGTGAACTTCCTGATGTTCAAGCTGGTTTTAGAAAAGGCAGAGGAACCAGGGATCAAATTGCCAACATCTGCTGGATCAT
>NW_011494807.1:5477334-5477912 GCF_000754665.1 Bison bison bison | reverse complement strand
ACATGGAACAACAGACTGGTTCCAAATAGGAAAAGGAGTACGTCAAGGCTGTATATTGTCAGCCTGCTTATTTAACTTATATGCAGAGTACATCATGAGAAATGCTGGACTGGAAGAAACACAAACTGGAATCAACATTGCCGGGATAAATATCAATAACCTCAGATATGCAGATGACACCACCCTTATGGCAGAAAGTGAAGAGGAACTCAAAAGCCTCTTGATGAAAGTGAAAGAGGAGAGTGAAAAAGTTGGATTAAAGCTCAACATTCAGAAAACAAAGATCTTAGCATCTGGTCCCACCACTTCATGGGAAATAGATGGGGAAACAGTGGAAACAGTGTCAGACTTTATTTTTTGGGCTCCAAAATCACTGCAGATGGTGACTGCAGCCATGAAATTAAAAGACGCTTACTCCTTGGAAGGAAAGTTATGACCAACCTAGATAGCATATTCAAAAGCAGAGATATTACTTTGCCAACAAAGGTTCATCTAGTCAAGGCTATGGTTTTTCCTGTGGTCATGTATGGATGTGAGAGTTGGACTGTGAAGAAGGCTGAGCGCCGAAGAATTGATGC
>NW_011494807.1:5476779-5477234 GCF_000754665.1 Bison bison bison | reverse complement strand
ATGTGAGAGTTGGACTGTGAAGAAGGCTGAGCGCCGAAGAATTGATGCTTTTGAACTGTGGTGTTGGAGAAGACTCTTGAGAGTCCCTTGGACTGCAAGGAGATCCAACCAGTCCATTCTGAAGGAGATCAGCCCTGGGATTTCTTTGGAAGGAATGATGCTAAAGCTGAAACTCCAGTACTTTGGCCACCTCATGCGAAGAGTTGACTCCTTGGAAAAGACTCTGATGCTGGGAGGGATTGGGGGCAGGAGGAGAAGGGGACAACAGAGGATGAGATGGCTGGATGGCATCACTGACTCGATGGACGTGAGTCTAAGTGAACTCTGAGAGCTGGTGATGGACAGGGAGGCCTGACGTGCTGCAATTCATGGGGTTGCAAAGAGTCGGACACAACTGAGTGACTGATCTGATCTGCTCTGATCTGATGTAATATTGCTCTTTACAGCATCTGACC
>NW_011494807.1:5474768-5476394 GCF_000754665.1 Bison bison bison | reverse complement strand
TTGCCCCACAGGCATGGCTTAGTTTCATTGAGTTAGACAAGGCTGTGGTCCTAGTGTGATTAGACTGACTAGTTTTCTGTGCGTATGGTTTCAGTGTGTCTGCCCTCTGATGCCCTGTTGCAACACCTACCATCTTACTTGGGTTTCTCTTACCTTGGGCATGGGTTATCTCTTCACGACTGCTCCAGAAAAGCACAGCCGCTCCTCCCTACCTTGGATGAGGGATATCTCCTCACTGCCGCCCTTCCTGACCTTCAACGTGGGATAGCTCCTCTACTCCTTGGACGTGGGGTTGGTCCTCCTGGCAGCCGCCCCTGACCTCGGTCAAGGGATAGGTCCTCCAGGCCGCCGCCCCTGACCTCAAACGTGGGGTAACTCCTCTTGGCCGCTGCCCTTCGGGCATGGGGTCCTCCCGGCTTCTGCCCCGACCTCGGATGTCAGGTAGCTCCTCTTGGCCGCGCTTAGTGCGCTGGTCGCAGCCGCTGGCCACACTGCCGCCCGCCGCGCTTAGTGGTAAAGAACTGCCTGCCAATGCAGGAGACATAAGACAAGGGTTTGATTCCTGTGTTGTAAAGATCCCCTGGAGGAGGATATGGCAACTCACTCCAGTGTTCTTGCCTGGAGAAGTCCATGGACAGAGGAGCCTGGTAGGTTACAGTCCATGGGGTTGTGAAGAGTCAGGTACAAATGAAGCAACTTAGCATGCACACATTGACTCCTGGTATCTTTTATTTCCATTTACTTTTCCTGAAACATTTAAAAGCAAGTTGCAGTTAACATGACCCTGCACTTCATAATATTTCAGTGAATATCACCTAAAAATAAAACCTTCTGGTATAACCACAACACTATTGTTATGCCTAATGAGAAAAGCAATAGTAATTCAAAAGAATCTTCTTAATACTGTGCCACATTTACATTTATCCTGTCATTCCCAAAATAACTTTTATAGCTGGGTTGTTTTTCATTCTAGGATCCAATCAAGATTCATAAATTACATTTGACTGTTATGTTTCTTTATTTTCTTTAAATATAGAACAGTGGCCAAAGAAGGCAATGGCACCCCACTCCAGTACTCTTGCCTGGAAAATCCCATGGATTAAGGAGCCTGGAGGGCTGCAGTCCATGGGGTTGCTAGAAATCAGACACGACTGGGTGACTTCACTTTCACTTTTCACTTTCATGCATTGGAGAAGGAAATGGCAACCTGCTCCAGTGTTCTTGCCTGGAGAATCCCAGGGACGGGGGAGCCTGGTGGGCTGCCATCTATGGGGTCGCACAGAGTTGGACACAACTGAAGTGACTTAGCAGCAGCAGCAACAGAACAGTGGTAATCAAAATATGACTCACAGGACACTCCTGCAAAGTTTGTTATTGTATCTCAATCTAAGAAGGATTGTCACATTTTGAAAAGTTGTAAAATCAAATAACAAAAAAACAAAGAATACCAGAGAGCTTATGTGACCCACAAAGCATGAAACATCTGCTCTTTGCCCTTTACAGAAAATGTTTCTTGACACTGCTACCTGCTAAGTCACTTCAGTTGTGTCCGACTCTGTGCGACCCCATAGACGGCAGCCCACCAGGCTCCCCGTCCCTGGGATTCTCCAGGAAAGAACACTGGAG
>NW_011494807.1:5474298-5474668 GCF_000754665.1 Bison bison bison | reverse complement strand
AGGATGTATAGTTTTGTACATAAAAGTTATTTAAATGTATCATTCTTTATGTGTAGTTACACAATAATTTGATATAGTCAAGCCAATTTTTTATGGATTATAATCAATTAAAGGGTTTGAATTTTCTTCATCAATTTTCTTTTCATCAGTTTTAATTTTTGAATATATCAAATTTTATGTTATTCAGAAGACAAACAATATGAAAAATGTATTCTCAAATAAATTTCCACTGGCATCACTGTATCCCCAGTTACCCTTGCTGTTGCTGTTCCTGTTAAGTGGCTTCAGTCATGTCCGACTCTGTGCGACCCCAGAGACAGCAGCCCACCAGGCTCCTCTGTCCCTGGGATTCTCCAGGCAAGAACACTGG
>NW_011494807.1:5467217-5474198 GCF_000754665.1 Bison bison bison | reverse complement strand
GCTTCAGTCATGTCCAACTCTGTGCGACCCCAGAGACAGCAGCCCACCAGGCTCCTCTGTCCCTGGGATTCTCCAGGCAAGAACACTGGAGTGGGTCGCCATTTCCTTCTCCAATGCATGGAAGTGAAAAGTGAAAGTGAAGTCGCTCAGTCGTGTCCGACTCCTAGTGACACCATGAACTGCAGCCTACCAGGCTCCTCCATCCATGGGATTTTCCAGTTACCCTTAGATAAACATTATTTGTTTCTGTTTTATCTTTATATATTTCTTTTTGTAAAAATAAGTTCATCACACTATATATC
This sequence comes from Bison bison bison, assembly GCF_000754665.1. NCBI lineage: Eukaryota > Metazoa > Chordata > Mammalia > Artiodactyla > Bovidae > Bison > Bison bison. The sequence goes on along the minus strand of NW_011494807.1, from coordinate 5,473,896 downwards.
CTTTTGTATCTTGTTTTTTAAACTTATTTATGTATCCTCTAAATCAATTAGTATCATAAGAAAAGTTTTTAGTTTTGTTTGTTGGTTTCATGACTACATAGTGTTATGTTGGAGAAGGAAATGGCAACCCACTCCAGTATTCTTGCCCAGAGAATCCCATGGGCAATGGTACCTGGTGGGCTACAGTCCACGGGGTCACAAAGAGTGGGACACAACTGAAGCGACTTAGCACAGTGTTATATTGTATGGATACAACATAGACTATTCACCAGTCTCTTTTGTGCATGTTATTTCATGTTTCTATAGCTGTGTGATTTAGATTTGGGCCATTCAAGTAAGTATGTAATGGTTTTGCATTGCTATTTTAATATATAATTCTATAATGACATGTAATATTGTAAATATTTGTGAATGCTTATTGAAATTGTATATCTTCTTTGGTAAGATGTCTCTTAAAATAGTTTGTATATTTTTAAGTATGATCAGTTGTTTCCTTATTATTGAGTTCTAAGTATTTATAATTTTGTGTTTTACATTTAGGACTCTGATCCATTTTGGGCTAATTTTTGCCAACACAGTAAGATCAATGTCTAGACTCATCCCCACACCCCACTTCTTGCCATGTGAATGTCTAGTTTTTCCAAAACTATTTATTGAATTGTTAAAAGATTGTCTTAGCTCCATTGTACTGCCCTTTTTCCTTGGACAAAGATCAGTTGACTATATTGATATGGTCCTATTCCAGAGTTCCTTAATATGTCCTACTCACCTATTTCTCTTTTATTTTACTACTTCTACATAATCTTGAATACTGTAGCTTTATACTAAGTTCTGAGGTCAGATGGTGTCAATTCTCTGATTTTGTCCTTCTCCTTCAATGATGAGCTGACTATTTTGAGTCTTTTGCTTCTTCATGTAAACTTTATTATCAGTTTGTCTGCACCTACAAAATAACTGAGTTTTGAGTTATTAATAGTTGAGATTTTGATTGAGGTTGCATTGAATCTGTAGATCAAATTGGGAAGAACTGCTATGTTGACAAGATTGAATCTTCCTGTCCATGAACATGAACTATCTCCTCACTTGTTTAGTTCTTCTTTTATCTTTTATCGGGGTTTTATTTTGTTAAATTCATTCCTAAGTATCTAATTTGGGGAGATGTAATGTAAATGGTATTGTTTTTAATTTCAATATTTGGTTTTCCACTGCTGGCATATAGGAAAGCAATTGCCTTTTGTATGTTAACCTTGAACCCTGAAACCTTGCTATTATCATGTATTAGTTCCAGAATTTGTCCATTATTTCAGATTTTCTACAAAGATGACTATGTCACCTGCACACAAAAATAGTTTTATGTCTTCTGTCTCAGTATGCATAACTTTTATTTCTTTTTTCTTGTCTAATTACATTAGCTAGGTCTTCCAGTGTGATATTAAAAAGCAGTAATGAGAGAGACATCTTTATCTTATTCCAGATCTTAGCAGAGAAGCTTCAAGGTTCTTACCATTAAGTATGTAGGGTTTTGTAAATATATTTGATTAACATGAGAATGTTGCCCTCTCTTCCTAGTTTTTCAAGAGTTTTTATCATGAAAAGTTGTTTGATTTTGTTAAATGTGTTTTCTGCACCTACTGAGATAATCATATTTTTCATTAATCTGTTGATGTGATTGATTGCATCAGTTGATTTTTGAGTTTTGAATCAGCCTAACATGTCAAGGATAAAACTTGCGTCATGGTATATAAATGTTTTTTACATCTTGTTGGATTTGATTTACTAACATTTTGTTAAGGATTTTTTGCTTCTGTGTTTGTAAGAGTTTTCTTGTAATGTTTTCATCTAACTTTGTTATTAGGATAATGCTAATTCATAGGAGGAGGTAGGGATTATTCCTTCTGCTCTGTCTTCTGGAAGAGATTGTATAGAATTGATATAATTTCTTCCTTAAATATGTGGTAGAATTCACCAGTAAACTCATCCTGGCCTGTTGCTTTCTATTTTAGAAAGTTATTTATTATTAATTCAATTTAATTAATAGATACAGGCCTATTCAAGTTGTGTGTTTCTTCTTGCATGAGTTTTGGCAGATTGTGTCTTTCAAAGTATTGATTCATTTCATCTAGATTATCAAATATGTGGGCATAAAATTGTTCAATTTTGAACAATTTTGAATAACATGAATATGAATAACATTTATTATTGTTTAATGTCCATGAAATTTATAATGATGATTTCATTTCTAATATTAATTATGATTTAATATTAATGATGATTTTTTTTTTCATTTTCATAAGTAATTTCTCTAGTTGCCTTTTGGCTTCTTCTCCAATTACAGTATGGGAAATAGCAGTTTCTAATCTAGCTAAAAAATCAGCATATGTTTCATTAGATACCTGAACTTTAAATAAGTGATGAAGTAAAGTAGAAAAGTGATGAGGCTTTCTTTCCAGCCATATTACGCATGTCTTAGTACTTACTGGCCTCAATAGGCCCTGGGGTCACTCCATCCGAGAATCTGCCTATGTGTACCAAGTTCCTCTTCTGGGCGCCACTTGTTGAGGTCCTTTAATGGACCGGAACCTGGTGGTCCAGAGTCGACCAATGAGAAAGTAAAGGAGAGAGAAAGAGGCTGATATTCCTTGGTTTACACAGAAAGCCAATAAAGCCCCTGACACAGGACTTGCTCTGTTTACGGAGGCCTCAGGCGCCCTCTTGATAGGGTGAAGATGCAGAGCGCCTTCTGGAGAGGATCTTAGAAGCCCAGGCAGGAAAGTGAACTCAGAGAGCCTCTGCACTCCAGGGGATCAGCCTGAAAAAAAGAGAGAGAGAGAAAGAAAGAAAGACACAGGGACCAGAGCTCTGATGGAGCAAAGGTGTTTTAATCAACATGGTGTGTGCATATATATTGTCTTACCAAGTAGTTATATAAAAAAAAAAAAAAAAGATTTCATTTATAATATTTCTCTTTATTTTCAAATATTAATAATTTGTATTTCCTCTCTTATTTCTCAGTTCTTCTAGCTAAAACCTTACCAATTTTAGTGATCTTTTCAAAGAGCCAGTTTCTGGTTTCATTGATTTTCTCTATGATTTCCTATTTGCAATGCCGTTGATTTCTGCTCAAATTCTTAATATTTTTTTCTTCCTGCTTCCTTTGTTTTAATTTGTGCCTCTTTGTATGATTTCTTAAGACAGAAACTTAAATTGTTGATTTTAGATCTTTCTTCTTTTCTAATATTAATAAAATACTATAGATTTCCTTCTGAATACTACTTTTGCTGCATCTCAAAATTTTTGAAAAATTGTGCTTTCACTTTCATTTACTTCAAAATATTTTAAATTTCTCTGGAGATTTCTTAACTAGATCTGTGTGTTATTTAGAGATATACTGCTTTATCTCTTTATGTTGGAGAATTTTCTTTTTAAAGTTGTTAATTTCTAGTTTAATTCCACTATGGTCTGAAGCAGACATTATGTGATTTCTATTCTGTTAAACTTGTTAAGATGGGTCAGAATGCAGTCTCTCTTGGTGACTATACCACAGAAGTTTTAGAAGAATGTAAAATCTCCTGTTGAACGATAAGGTACTCAATAGATATCAATTATACCAGTGTTTGAATTTGACCTGATTTTCTGCCTGCTGAATCTATCCATTTCTGATAGAGAGGTATTACAATCTCCAACTATAAGAGTGAATCCATCTGTTTTTCCTTGCAGCTCTATTAGATTTTGCCCCATGTATTTCAATGTCCAGTGGCCTCTTAGATCTTGTTAGAAAACCAACTTTCAAACAAATACTTACTAAAAGAGACTTCAGCATTGACCCATGGTGATAGGGGAAAGGTGGAAGGAGGGCAAGAAATGCTGTCAATGCTTAATGTTGCCAACATTGCGATCTGCCTAGAGGCAAGCCTGCTGCTGCCATTTTCTGTGTCCCTGGTTCCTCTGATCTTGGTTGTCTGTGCTTCCTGTCACACCTGCCCTAGATCTAACCTGCTATGAGCACACTGAGCAGAGCTTCAGTACCTACTGCTACATCAAATCTATTGATAAATAGAAAACGATTCCCTTTCCTTCACCCCTCCCAACTTTCATTATTCAAGGGGGCAGAAAGGGAGAGAATCAACCCTCTTTCAATCTGCTGTTCATATACCTAATTTTTGTAGGATGTAGCCTTTCTGCACCCCACGTTTCTCATTATGAACAACATCTGTATAATCAATAATGTGTTCTAAAGAAGTAGACAGAGAAAATGTGTCTCTATAGTTAAACTTGTACCTAAAGCCAAGCTTTCATTTGTCATACACTCTGTGTATTGACTTCATCTGGGTTTTTCAAAACAAGGATTGAAAAACTGAAGTGTAGGTTTTTAAATGAGGCATATATGACTGTTCTTCTCAATTTAATTTTCAGTTTTATGAATTAAAGTGATGAGTCAAATGACATCCTAGCTAAGGAGTGATCCAGAGTACTCTGAGCCCCAGCCAAAATGAATGATTTACAGATCCCAAGCTCAACCACTCTCTATCTTTGTTCATTTTTTGTTATATCTGAAATATCCTTCTCCTGCCTTCTCAAGTACAAGTAAAGATGCAAACCTTCCAACTCCCACCATTGTTTCCCAGGATGAGAGAAATCACACATCACTTTTTTCCTATACCATTTTCATGGCATTTTTTGCTTCCCCTTCAATTACTTAAGTGCAGTTTTTATTTTCATCACTGGATTACTAAACCCAGAACTCACAGTACTTAGCTCTGGAACCTTCTATTTAGGTGACAATAGTCTATGTAAATCCTAAATATGTACACAAATACACACATGCATATAAACGTTATTTACATTCCAATCCTTTCCATAGGTTCATCAATAATATTTATACTTAAGACTTTTAGAAAGTAAACCTAAAATGTAAATAAAATACCAAAGGGTAAGGAAAAGGATGAATAAATGGTATTGATTATATGACTTGTTGGGGAAATAAAACAGTAAAATTGATACTTAACTAGGAAAAAATACACACAATAGCCAACTTTCCAATATGGTTTTATTTACTTTGCAATATCAAATACATTCACTTTTTTAATTCAAATGACTATCAGAATATATATATTTGTGGACTCTGTTTAAACTGCTAAAGCAAATTAGGTATAAGAGGTATCCAAAGAATTTGAGGCCAAAAATAATGCCAAGTTCATGGGAAGTTTTGAAATTTTCTGCACCACTGTATATATTTAGATGAATTCTCTCTTACTGTCAGGAACCTGTAAAAGGGCAAATGGTGTCTTCAAGGGATGCAGGCACCACACAAAGCTGATTATTGGTTCTAGTTTAGTAAGCATGATGTGTACATGTACCACCTGCCCTTTCTGGTACTAAGAGCAGGGTTATAAATATAACAGAACACAATCTCAGCTCTGAGGAGTTCACAATATGATGGGATATAAAACTTGTCCTCCCGCAAATGATGGTATGCTGTGCTAAGTCTGAGAGGAAATCCAGTTAGTGCTTTTGCAGAAAACAGAAGAAAGAATGCTTTGAGGGCTGTTTTCAGAGAGGAAAAGACATTTGGAGTAGAAGCATGAGTTTTGCCTGTAGGAGATCAAAGAGAGGAGAATTCATGGTAAAGATTGCAGTATAGGCAAAGGCAAGAAGGGATTGCCTGGCATATTCTATAAACTGCTAGAAGTTCAGAGAGGTAAGGACACATGCTTCCCAGGTAAGGAAAGCAAGCGTCAAAAGGAAGCATTTAGTCTGGTTGCAAATACTCATGATTTCCATGGTAAGAGATTTGGACTTAACTGAAATAATGGGGAAGCAATAAAGATTTATTCTTGGGGATACTTCTGGAGTGTTCACACAAAGTGTCTCTTTGAGACACTGGTTCTGACTTGCATATAAGGCTAGGAAACTAATCTAAGATTCTTAAGGTGGCTTTTAGAACCAAGAGTACTTAGGTGAATCTCAACATACCTCTGACACTCTGCAGAGCAGTAGAGAAAGTACCCTCCCCTATTCCCATTTCGTCTTGCTTCAGTCCTTCCTTCAAACCTCTACTTTCTTCTAGAGTGCTCCCTTCCAGAATGTCTCTCCTGTGTAACCTGATCCACTTGAATATCCCTGGATAGCCATCTTGTAGTCACTTATTGACTCTGTTTGCTTCATCCTTGTTCTTTCGTCATTTTCATTTGTTTCCTGTCTCCCAGCTGGACCATAAGTGTTTCTGCATTTTACCTCGTTTATTCCTGTTCATACAGCAAACATTCAATAAATTCTCTTCAGTGTTTGATGCACTAACTGTCTTATAAGAGAGACCTAAGAAATAGAAAAGGCTAGGGATTTTAGAGAAGTGTGTCATAATAAAGGAAGCCTCATTAGCTAACAACTGGAAAAAATGAGCCTGCTAGCTAAAAAATATCATGGCAACAGAGGGAAGACCAGAAAATAGAGTGTTAGAGAGTATTCTGAGAAGGAAAGGGAGAAGAATTCATAAAGGCTTACTCTCTGAAAGATTGATCACATTGAGGCTATAGGGCTAAGAATCTAATTATCTGCTTTTGGGAATGTTGGACCACAACTTTCCAAACAATTATCTTGGAAGACATGTTTTATTACCGAGTAATTGTCATTGATTTTTAAAATATTGTAAAAGTTTGTTTTACAATAGTTTGTTTATATG
>NW_011494807.1:5453131-5467117 GCF_000754665.1 Bison bison bison | reverse complement strand
ATGCCTTATAAACATTACCAGAATATTTTCAATCAAATGCCATTTTGCCTAGCCATAAACTCCTTTCAGCCCCATAACTATGTCAGCACAGTCTAAATTCAGGAAACCCCACCATGATTTTGGTGACAGATTTCCATCACTTCAAAACAGAGGACCAGCTTGGAAATGAGGTGAGTACCAATTCATTCCAAGAGAAAACTTGAAAGTCGAGACATGAGGAGCTTGGCACGTATCCCAGATTCTGGTTGCCTTGCAAACAGACACAACCTGGCATTCATCTGCATAGGAGGATAAGGAAGGTTAAAGAAAGTGTTTTTAAATGTCCACTGATGGGAGAAAATTGTCTAAAATCCAAACAGCACTTGGTTTTTTTTTTACTCCATTACTTACCTGTGGTTACATATTGAGGAAATTTGATGACAGTGTTTATTTATATAAAGTGTAACCATATGTTTGGGCTGCCCTGGTGCATGCATGGTAAGTCACTTCAGTTGTGTCTGGGTCTTTGTGACCCTATGAACTGTAGCCCACTAGGCTCCTCTGTCTATGGGATTTTCCAGGGAAAAATACTAGAGTGGGTTCCCATGCCATTTTCCAGGGGATCTTCCTGACACAGAGATTGAACCCGTGTCTCCCGAGGCTCCTGCATTACTAGCAGATTCTTTACCACTCAGCTACCAGGTGAGTGGCTCAGCGGTAAAGAATCTGCCTGCAATGCAAGAGACCCAGGTTCAACCCCTGTCTCAGGAAGATCCCATGGAGAAGGAAATGGCAACCCACTCCAGTATTCTTGCTTGGGAAATCCCATGGACAGAGGAGCCTGGCAAGCCACAGTCCATGGGGTCGCAAGAGTCAGACACAACTTAGCAACTAAACAACAATAGTATATTGATAATTGAAAATAAATAATGCAAATAGAAAAATGGGAAATGGACACAAATGGAAAAATAAGGACTATCTCACCCTAATGTTGTATGTCTTGTTCAGAGAACTTGGACTAAGTTGTTGCTTTGGCAACAGGAAATTTGTAAGGAATACCTCTCCAGAAACTAGCCTCCTTCTCAGTAACCAGCTACCTTGCCAGCAGAGAGCTTTGCTTTCTCTTAGGCATTTCTCTCTTGGGGAGAAGATTTAATTCCCATGCATAACAAGAGAAATAATAAGAGGCAGAGGATGAATGAGGAAGTACTCTCCTGATAAAGAAGGAGGAACTGGGAGAATTAAAGTCATCTACTTAGTTATTTGGTCTCAGGGAATGCCTGTGTCACAAAAAGAGGGAGGAGAGAGCAAATCCAGAGAAAGAACTTAGACCAGAAGAGAGGTTAGCACCAAAGCTCTTCACAGGGAGAGGTTTTTTGGGTTTTTTTTGTTGTTGTTTTTAAGTAGAATTATGGACAAATAAACCCTATTTAGGAGAAGGCAATGGCACCCCACTCCAGTACTCTTGCCAGGAAAATCCCATGGACGGAGGAGCCTGGTGGGCTGCAGTCCATGGGGTCGCTAGGAGTCGGACACGACTGAGCGACTTTACTTTCACTTTTCACTTTCATGCACTGGAGAAGGAAATGGCAACCCACTCCAGTGTTCTTGCCTGGAGAATCCCAGGGACGGGGAAGCCTGCTGGGCTGCCGTCTATGGGATCGCACAGAGTCGGACACGACTGAAGCGACTTAGCAGCAGCAAACCCTATTTAGGTAGCTTTTTCGTAAGCACTCTCTTTTACAATATTCTGTTTATTATCTTCAGAGCAGTTATTGCAAGTGGCAAATAAATTATCCATTCTCTAGTTTACTTCTCTATTTCCTGTTCTCACATAAAAGTATCTGAGAAGTGAGACCCTATCTTTTGTAGCATCTCTAAGATTCATCAAATAATACAGCTGAATGATTGAATAAGTTAATGAATAAATGAATATTAGATGCTGAGAGAGGCTGATAAGAGTGAACTGGGGAAATGCTATTGGAGTAGGGTGGCATTTAAGAGGCATTTGATAGGGAAAGCAGTTTCAGTACAGTCGTATAGAACCTAAGAGTACAAGAAGAGTTCTTAAGCTGGTTCTAAAAGCTGGCTTTGGATCTCAATATCATGCAGTCTTCTGAAGCTTGTGCTGAGCCCACACTAGCTCAGCTCAAAATTCCAGAGGATCATCATTAATTCATCTGCCATAACGGAGCCCCATCCATGCTGCTAAATCAGAAATTAAGGGTGAACCTGTGTTATGGATGTGTGTTAAAGTGAACATTTACCATTAGGTCCACTGAGAGCAACTGCCCTTCTTCTGGAAATATTTCTTCAAAGCCTTGCTTCTAGTAGGGTGGGGGAGAGTAATTGGGAGTGGGTCCCATAACCGTATAACCGCATACCGCATAACCGCATACCGCATAACCACGGTAATGGAACATAATCTGAGATGGGCCAATCATACAGCTTCTCCCACCTCTCTTTTCTCACCCCTTCACCCACCACACCTGAAGTGATAGGGGCAGTTCTAAACATGGTTATGTTACCAAAGCCAACACCAGAGTCCTTTCTCAGCATTTTCCAAACTCTTCCTGGAGAAAAAGAATCCTTTCCTCTCTGATTACATTTATGTAAGGATGTAAATCGTTTCCAAGGAACACACTTGCCGTCCGTGCCACCATGGCCAGGGAGCCACCGAGAGTCCCAGCTTCTGTCCTGCTCTCCTGCTCCCTGCCGCAAGGAATGTATTATCTTAGAGTTCTGAAATGAGTTTCACTGGGCTATAACCAAGGTGTTGGCAGGACTGGTAAAAAGATGAATGGTTGCAAGAGATGAGGGTGAATAGGTGGAACACAGGTCATTTTTACGCTGGTGAGATTATTCTATGTGGTGTGGTAATGATAGATCTCATAGAATGTACAGCACAGAGAGTGAATGCTAAAGTACACCATGAACTTTAGTTAATAATCATATGTCAACACTGGTCCATTGTTTGCAACAAACGTACCACATAAATGCAAGACAGTAACAACAGGGGAACCTGTGTGGCAGAGGGGGCTTCCCTAATGGCTCCGACGGTGAAGAATCTGCCTGCAATGCGGGAGACCTGGGTTCGATTCCTGGGTTGGAAAGATTCCCTGGAGAAAGGCAACCCACTCCAGTATTCTTGGCTGGAAGATCCTATGGACAGAGGAGACTGCCAGGCTATAGTCCATGGGGTCACAAAGAGTCAGACACAATTGAAGCAACTTAGCATGCACATAAGGATGTAACTCAGAGGCTGCCCAGGGCCCTGGCCCCCACTACATGGAGAATAATGGAGCTTCAAAAAAAAAAGCTAAAACTCAGGAAGAAACAGAAATAGAAGGAGAGTCCCAGAGCATTCTAGTCCCTGACTTAGGTCACTGCCACCCTCCCCAAGTCTTGGTTATTGAGTTTTCCCGTTGAGTCTCTACTACTCCAGTACTCATCCCCCAAGTCTTATGTTTTGCTCAAATTGGTTTGAAATGAAATTTTGTTGGTTGTACTCAGTGTGAGTCATTCAGTTGTGTCCGACTCTTTGCAACCCCATGGACTATACAGTCCATGGAATTCTCCAGGCCAGAATACTGGAGTTGGTAACCATTCCCTTCTCCAGGGGATCTTCCCAACCCAGGGATCAAACTCGGATATCCCACACTGCAGGCAGATTCTTTACCAACTGGGTCACAAGAGAAGTCCAAGAATACTGGAGTGGGTAGCCTATCCCTTCTCCTGCAGATCTTCCTGACCCAGGAATTGAACCAGGGTCTCCTGCATTGCAGGTGGATTCTTAACCAACTGAGCTATGAGAGAAGCCCACTTGTACTCAAGAGAACTCTAATACAAATGGTTAAGCTACCTTTAAATTTCATAATAAAACTAGAGAATATCCTGTGTAACCATTTTCCCAGTCTTGCATAGGCAGCTAAGAGAATTTAACTGTCAATCCAGAGGCTCCACTAAGAATAAGTGTTTCCACCCTACATTAGCTTTCTCTACTTACTTTTGTTTTAATTCAAAACAAGCAGAGGACCAAACTCCAATGAACAAGAAGAGAACTGAGGAGATTAATGTCTGAACACACTCACTTTCTACATTTTGATATTTATTCATTTAGATATCTGGTCGATTTTGCAGCAGAATTATGCTCTTCTGACTGTAACCCTTCACCTTTTGTGCTCCAGAATGTTATTCTGAGGAAATAATTCAAGATCGGTAGGCCAAAACACAAAGTAGTGTACTTATTATACAAGAGAAGAGATTTTGCAAGTCAAAATACATTCCAATTTAGTCTTTCTCCTTTTCCTTCTCTCTTTAATTTTTCTCTCCACTTCTAGACTTCTGCTGTTTTCTCTTTTACATATGTAGAATGGTGTATTTCTTAATGTCAGTTGTATTCAGGGGGAAAAATCATGTAATAAAATGTGCTATTTTAAAACACAGGAAATGATGTATAAATATGTAACACTTGAGAACATTTTAGCAAACTCCTTGGGGTCTAAATACCCTAAGAGAGGATTTATCTCCTCTGTAAATAGGATTTAAACCTTTTTTACAAAAATTTTTTTTGATGTGGACTATTTTTAAAGTCTTTATTGAATTTGTTACAATATTGCTTCTGTTTTGTGTTTTGGTTTTTGGTCTCCAGGCTTGTGGGATCTTAGCTCAGTGACTGTGACCAGGAATCAAACACACACCCGCCTGCATTGGAAGGTGAAATCTTAACTCCCAGACAGCCAGGAAAGTCCTTGAACAGAGTTATTAGTGTGGCAGATGGCTAGCCCTTCTTCTGATCCACCATCCTGTTCATTGTTCCTTTTTAACAGAACTCTTTGATCAAGCAGTGATACACAGAAGCCCAGCATAATCATGATTGGCCTAAGTCAGTCATGATGACCTCTTGCCCTTTTGCTAATAATTGGTCTAAGGATGACTATGTGGCCCAGTTCTAGGCCAGGTAAGACCTAAGGGGAAGAGCACCTTAGGGCTTCTAAGAAAGATTCCCCTGAAGAAAGATGGTGGCCATGCAGCGGGAAGAATCTTTTTGTTGCTCTCTCTTCCCTTCCTGCTTAGTTACTGTAATGTGAGGGGATTTACCTAGAGCTGGGACTATACAGGAGCGACACAGATACCCAGGGATGGAGGAACAATAGCATAAAGGGATCTTGGGTCCTCTGGAATTTGTGTTAAGCAAACCACTGTGTTTATAGTGGTCTGTGTTGCTATTAATGCAATTATGAGATATATGCAGCTGAATGTACCTCAGCTGCTACATTATGAAAAAGAATTGAAAGCACACTTCCATTCATCAGTTCTCATTGTGATAGCAAGGGGGTTGGGAACGATGGACAAATATTTTATACATGGAAAAGCAGTTTTTACAGTAGAACATCATAAAGTCTTTGTAGAGAAATTCTGTTGGAAGTCAAGTCTATACAACTTAGGACAAAAACACTTATAGGTAGAACAAAGTAAAAATTTAACTTTACAAATGCTAAAATACACTTGATCTGGTTTTACTTTATGCACCATTTCTCTCATGTACAACTTTAACTTTTGCAGATATGATTAAAAACAGATTAACTGAACAGAATGGATAATGGTCCTCAGCTGAATATTGAAAAATTAAAACAGATTTGAGAACTCTTGTGCAACACTCAGGATTCAAATACATTGAATATGTCAGCAATTTTGTACTCTCACAGCAAGAGATAAAAGAAGCAAAGATAAAGGGATGCACAAAATAGGAAAGTCTTTGGGGATATTAAGGCAATTAAAAGCAATATGGAAGTAATCAAAACTTGGTCGACAGACAAATAAGACCTTATGAAATAAAAATATGGTCCAACATTTGCAAAATGTTGCATTCCTTCAAATTACATATGTCTATAAAAGAAATCAAGGATTAGATTCAATGAGTCTACATAAAACATTAGCAATGGATGAAATGCAAAAGGATTTCCTAGGCTTGAATATAGGCAGGCATGCTACAGTTTAAACCCCTATCTAGATGCCAGCTGAGTTCTGAGGATTGAAGCAGTGTTTCTTAGTCTTTCATCATGAGAGACATAGCAATCTGTGAATGGAAAACATGAAAATATCAAACAAACAGAGAGCTTGTTTTGTTTAATGTGAGCAATTCTGTTTCAAATTAGTCTGGGACATTCAGGAAGTGGGTTTAAGTTTTTATTTAGTCAAATTATTTTTTTCCTGAGTTAATACATATACATAAAAAAAAAGTATATGTTAAAAAGTACACATAATGAATGCACACAATATCCTAGCATGAAACATACAGAACTGCCTGAACGTGTGTACCAACTGTGGATTAGTAAAATCAGGACACTCACATCAGGGGATCCTGTGCTTCTCTGGAGACTTCCCTGGGAGAAAAATAAGAACCGCAGACATAGATAAACACGGGGTTTAAACTACCAGTCAATGCAGATCTCATGAAGATGAGAATGCAGCCAACAGATGTGACCCAAACCGCAGCAGACAGAGGGAGATCATAACGAGGCAGACGAAAAGCTATGTCTCTGTCTAGATTATATGTGAAAAGCTGAAAACTGACATATTACAATACTGATTTCAATGCAGCAGCTGTCAGCTTGCTGATCCACTTGTGTATTTCTCTCAGCTCATTCAGCTCCCTTTTGTGGTTCTTTAAATGTGGCAGTATCCTAAAAAGATTATTTTAATCTTATCAAAGACTTTTGAACTTTAAATAATAATGCCGCAAAGGAGAGGGAGAGCTGGTGCTTCTGTGGCTAATTTGTTTCATTGTTTTTACATTTACTGCTTTCCTGTGCTGTCTGCTGTGCTTAGTCGCTCAGTAGTGTCCAGTTCTCTGTGTCCCCATGGAGTGTAGCCCCACCAGGTTCCTCTGTCCATGGGGATTCTCCAGGCAAGAATAGTGGAGTGGGTTGCCGTGCCCTCCTCCAGGGGATCTTCCCAACCCAGGGACTGAACCCAGGCCTCCTGCATTGCAGGCAGATTCTTGACAGTTTGAGCCACCAGAAAAGCCCAAGAATACTGGAATGGGTAGCCTATCCCTTCTCCAGAGGATCTTCCCAACCCAAGAATTGAACCAGGATCTCCTACATTGCAGGTGGATTCTTTACCAGGGGAGCTACCAAGGAAGCCCTACACCTACGCGTCTCTCCTGTGTTTACAGCTTTGATTGTTAGTTCAGTCAGTCAGTTCAGTCGCTCAGTCGTGTCCGACTCTTTGCGACCCCATGAATCGCAGCACGCCAGGCCTCCCTGTCTATCACCAACTCCCGGAGTTCACTCAGACTCACGTCCATTGAGTCAGTGATGCCATCCAGCCATCTCATCCTCTGTTGTCCCCTTCTCCTCCTGCCCCCAGTCCCTCCCAGGATCAGTCTTTCCCAATGAATCAACTCTTCACATGAGGTGGCCAAAGTACTGGAGTTTCAGCTTTAGCATCATTCCTTGATTGTTAAGGGACATCTAAATGCTCTGTATACCACCACCACCTCTAATATTATAAATCCCAACTTTTTTCTTTGGTTAGACATTTTGAACAAGATACAGACAATGATTTCCAGCAAAAATAATTCCTATTAGTTTACTTGGCGAGGTGTTTCCTTAGAGTTCCCTAGTTCAGTTCAGTCGCTCAGTCGTGTCCAACTTTTTGTGACCCCATGGACTGCAGCATGCCAGGCTTCCCTGTCCATCACCAACTCCTGGAGTTTGCTTAGACTCATGTACATTGAGTCGGTGATGCCATCCAACCATCTCATCCTCTGTCATCCCCTTCTCCTCCCACCTTCAATCTTTCCCAGCATCAGGGTCTTTTCCAATGAACCAGTTCCTCACATCAGGTGGCCAAGGTGTTGGAGTTTCAGCTTCAGCATCAGTCATTCCAATGAATATTCAGGACTGATTTCCCTTAGGATTGACAGGAGAGTCCCCTCAGCAATGTGAAAACCCCATTTGGAGCCTAGTAACTATGTCTGATCTTTTTTACACATTAAGTATAGCTACCGGATAGAGGATCTGCTAATTAGCCACTTTTAGAGTCTACCCATAAGTTGGCAGACAGAACATCTGGAACTTTCAGGGTCATGTGAATAAATCACCTTTCTCATTAGTGTTCACAAATGAAAGGGGAAAAGTCTCCAAGTAAAGCAGTGTTTCAAGCCCAAGGAACATTCTACAACCACAGAGTACTGTTCCAGAAGAAAATAAGCAACAAAGACTTTTCTGGCTTTCAAAGATTTCAAAACATTCTGGGCATGAAATTGGAAAGCATCTGATAGCGTTACAATCCAGCTGGGAAACAGGAAAGGTAGAGATATCATCCCTTTGCCTATTTCCTGAAGCTGTGGATGGAATAAACAAGAATGTTATGAATGGCAGAGATACGCAAGGTGCAATCTTTGGTGGAAACTCTTCTTGTCTATTCACTGCATAGTCATAAAAGGGTTAAGAGTGTGACAAAGAAAGCCAGACTCAAGGGACTGCTTCTATTGCAGCTTGGGTGATTAACAAGCCACTGTCCAGGACAGGTCACTTGAGAGCTTCATCTCTAAAATAAGAGATTGGACTAAATGACCTTTGAAGTCCTGACTTCTGACAAGTATACAGGTGCCCAATATCTACCTCTGAAAGGGAAACAGATACTGAGAACAGAAAAAAACATCGTCCAGTAATAGTCTCATTTTGGTTAAGGGCTTCTCATTTTTGCTTTCCTACATTTAAAACCAGAAAGCTCAGGAAGCACATTTCAAGGGTGAGAGTTGGGAATAGGAAGCTCCTCCATAGAAAAAGCACTTGAATGAGGGAAACATAAGAAAATAAGAACCATAGAATCATGCAAAGAACTGGAATCCATTGTGGATAAAGTACCTTTAGGGAAATGGGGATTTACCAGTCCATGGGGTTTGCAGAGTCAGACACGACTGGGCAACTAAGCACAGCACATTCTGAGGAACAACTATTTTCCTCAAAAACAAGAGTCCTCTTCTAGTCCACATAATGCAAACTCCTGGGTCAGGCTATAGTGTCCTGACCAACAATGATGGGAGAGCAACTGAGATCCTGGGGAACCTGAGAATCCAATTTCCTGTAAGTGGTGGATACACTGCAGACTAACACACTAAAAAATGGTTAATATTAACAAATACTTGGATAGCAGTTACTTTGTGCTAGATACTAATATATATGTTTGATTTATATTGACTACTTTAACCCTCTCAAAATCCCATAAAGTAGGTGCTATATTATTATCATCTTATACATGTGGACACTGCCCAAGGTCACAGAGTTTATTATGGTTACCTAAAGCTGCATAACAAATCACCTGAAACCTAATGACTGAAAACAACAATAATATTTTATGTATTTCCTTGTTTCTGTGGTTACGGTGTTCAAGGACAGTTTGGGTGATTCTGAGTTAAGGTATTCCATAAGATGTCAGATACCACCTGGAGCTGTGGTCATCTGAATGTTTAAAAAAGGACATCAGGTTCCACTTTCAAAGTGATCTACTTTCATGCTTTACAAGTTGGTGCTGGCTCCTAGAGGAAGAGATGTCAGTTCCTCCCCACATAGATCTCTCCTCAGTATATGTGAGTGTTCTCATGTCATCCCACTGACTTCCGCCAAAGGAAACAACTCGAGAAGGCAGGCAGAAGTTGCAAGGCCCTAAGGTAGCCTCAGATGGCACAATATCCCTTTTGCCATATTCCTTCCACTGGTCGTACAAATCAGCATTTCTTCATTTTGGAAGGGTGTGAATAGCAGCCAAGTGATAGTACATGCCACATTGGAGGCTAATAAGTGCTGAAAGTGGTATTCCAATTCATCACTTAATCTAACTGATGAAAGTGGTATTCCAACTCAGACATCTGGCCTCAGAGTCCATGTCCCTCCCTCCTATGTGAGGCTGCCTCTTGGTTGGAGAACATTTCTCACTGAGGATGAGGAGATGAGGAGGAGTCACAAGAGACACAAGACTAAGGCCTTAGGTAAGCCCCGAATAAAAAGGTTTAATTTTATTTTTCCCCATTGGACACACACACACACAAAAACTCCTATTCAAGATTTAGTTTTAGGTTTATGATTCCCTCCAATTTCCTTCTAAGAAGCCACTTTTTCAGAACCTACAAAATCCCTCTGGCAGAATGTAGGCCTGGAGTTCTGAATGCTGAACAGCCCTGAAACGGTAGAGATCCCAGGTGGAGATGCTCAGCATGTAAGGCTGCATACAAGGTGGCAGGGAGGAGCAGCGAAAGGAGGCTAGGCTGGCTCCTTTCCCAGAATGTGTAGGGAATAACAGGAGAAGGAAGAGGTCTTACTTACAGTATTTGTGTTAGGGCTATTCTGTGGCAGAGATAGGTTACAATTTAGGATAGTTTGTGATTATGGAGTACTGTCTTCTACTACAAATAAGAACTTAAGCCACAGAAGAATTCTTTAAATTTGAATGTGAATATACAAAAGTGCTCTCCCAAAGAGGCAAGGCCAAAGAAAAAGTGTGACTTTAATAAGCAACCTTGGATATTAACAGACAAGTTCAATATTGAGAAATTAACATGTAAAGCTAAAAGTTAATCATATTAGCATTCAGTCTTCTTACAATTTGGGTATGGGCTTCCTGGGATTTTTATATAGAAATCCGGGAAGGTTCCCTCCACCCTAGTTGTTAGTCACTCAGTCATGTCTGACTCTTTGGAACCCTATGGGGCCCACCAGTCTCCTCTGTCCATGGCGATTCTCCAAGCAAGGACAACTGGAGTGGGTTCCCATTCCCTCCTCCCAAGGATCTTCCCCAACCCGGGTCTCCTGCATTGAAGGCAAATTCTTTACCATCTGAGCCACAGATGCTGACAATTCCTCATTGAAAGGCAATTTGTAGAAGAAAAAACACAAATAGCTAATAAATGCATGATAGTTTTGCTCAGATTTGATACTCAGATTAAAAAAAATTGAAACATAATATCCCATTTTTCACTTATCATGTGTGAAACTTTTAAATATTAACAATATACATTATAGGCAAAAATCTAAGGAATAGGCACAGTAATACACTGTTAGTGGTAATGTAAGTTAGGACAGCATTTAGGAAGAAGATTCAGTAGTATTTCTCACAATTCTACTCCAAAGTATAATCCTAGAGAAACACTTCCACTCATTCCTAAAGAGTTTCATACAAGGAAATGCATCACAAAACAGTGTGAAACGGTGAACATTTGGAAACCCATTTTTTTCATCTGTAAAGACTTGGTTAGAAATCATTATATTGCATCCATAGTATAGAATATTACCCAATAACTAAAAGGAGCTTGGAAGATCTATGTAAACGGACATGAAAATTTTCCAAGTCATACTGTCAAATGAAAAAAGCAAGTAAAGAACAGTAAGTATATTATAATCCTATTTATGCAAAAGTAATAAAGAGCAATATATCATATAGGTGTATATCTGTAAATGAATCCATAGAAAAAGGTACAGAAAGATGCATATCTCTCCCCTGAAGAATGGAGTAAGATTTGCTGGGTGGGAGAGAATCTAAGGTAGAGGGAGGAGGCTATGAAAAGGAAAACTACATTTTTTTTTCAATCAGGAATTTATTCATGTATTACTTGTATTAAAAAAAATAGTGTTTTAATCATGAATAGATTCTAGACGAAGTGTCAGGGCACAAAAACACTTTCTATTTATACACAGTGTCACTGTTATTGCAACCACATTCTCAGAAAATCAAGCCTTGTTTGTCTGAAACTCTATACAATACTGGGCTAGGTATCTGAAAGAAGAAGAGAAATAAACCCTTTTATCTCTGTTGTGTGTTGTTAGCTTTTAGCATGACCTTCTTATGGTTTCCATCCTTTTTATGATCACCGCTTCTTTCTCAACTCATATGAAAGGTCGAAAACATAAACCATCAGTTGAACTGGAAAATTGGATATGAAAAGATGGCTTCAAGAAAAGGCAGGTTCTGCATTTGAAGCACACTGACTTTTCCAGGTGAATATTGCAAATAAAAATAGATGAACAGTTCATGGATTTTTGTAGCATGAGAAATAGATATCATATCACCCAAAGTTTACCTTCTCCTCAGATCTGTCTGTATAACTGCAATGTAAGTTATCTACTATATATAAACATTACCAGTACTTTCACTGTTCCTCACAACTTGATCCCTGCAGCAAGATGCTTTCATCCCTACTTTTCCTTCAGGATTTCCATCCTTGCTGTCTTCCCCACTAGAGAGCAAACAGCTTGAGGGCTAATGTATCGGTTCTCTTCTGCATCTGTCATGGTACAGGATCTTAGCTCAGCGATCAGTCTGTTCAGTTCAGTTCAGTTCAGTTCAGCCACTCAGTCGTGTCCGACTCTTTGTGACCCCATGAACTGCTGCACGCCAGGTCTCCCTGTCCATCACCAACTCCTGGAGTTTACCCAAACTCATGCCCATTGAGTCGGTGATGCCATCCAACCATTTCATCCTGTCGTCCCCTTCTCCTCCTGCCTTCAATCTTTCCCAGCATTAGGGTCTTTTCAAATGAGTCAGCTCTTCACATCAGGTGGCCAAAGTATTGGAGTTTCAGCTTCAACATCAGTCCTTCTAATGAACACTCAGGACTGATCTCCTTTAGAGTGGACTAGTTGGATCTCCTTGCAGTCCAAGGGATTCTCGAGAGTCTTCTCCAACACAACAGTTCAAAAGCATCAATTCTTCCGGGCTAAGCATTATTTAGAGTCTAACACCCACATCCATACGTGACTACTGGAAAAACCAAAGCCTTGACTAAATAGACATTTGTTGGTAAATTAATGTCTCTTGACTAAATAGACCTTTGTTGGTAAATTAATGTCTCTGGTTTTTAATATGCTGTCTAGATTGGTCATGACTTAAGAAGAGGTGGCAAGAATACACAGAAGGACTGTACAAAAAAGATCTTCATGACCTACATAATCACGATGGTGTGATCACTCACCTAGAGCCAGACGTCCTGGAATATGATGTCAAGTGGGCCTTAGGAAGCATCACTATGAACAAAGCTAGTGGAGGTGATAGAATTGCACTTGAGCTATTTCAAATCCTGAAAGATGATGCTGTGGAAGTGTTGCACTCAATATGCCAGCAAATTTGGAAAACTCAGCAGTGGCCACAGGACTGGAAAAGGTCAGTTTTCATTCCAATCCCAAAGAAAGGCAATGCCAAAGAATGCTCAAACTACCGCACAATTGCACTCATCTCACACGCTAATAAAGTAATGTTTAAAATTCCCCAAGCCAGGCTTAGCAATATGTGAACCGTGAACTTCCAGATGTTCAAGCTGGTTTTAGAAAAGGCAGAGGAACCAGAGATCAAATTGCCAACATCTGCTGGATCATCAAAAAAGCAAGAGAGTTCTAGAAAAACATCTATTTGTGCTTTATTGACTATGCCAAAGCCTTTGACTATGTGAATCACAATAAACTGTGGAAAATTCTGAAAGAGATGGGAATACCAGACCACCTGACCTGCCTCCTGAGAAACCTGTATGCAGCTCAGGAAGCAACAGATAGAACTGGTCATGGAACAACAGACTGGTTCCAAATAGGGAAAGGAGTATGTCAAAGCTATATATTGTCACCCTGCTTATTTAATGTATATGAAAAGTACATCATGAGAAATTCTGGACTGGATGCAGCACAAGCTGGAATCAAGATTGCCAGGAGAGATATTAATAACCTTAGATATGCAGATGACACGACCCTAATGGCAGAAAGTGAATAAGACTACAGAGCCTCTTGATGAAAGTGAAAGTGGAGAGTGAAAAAGTTGGCTTAAAGCTCAACATTCAGAAAACTAAGACCGTGGCATCAGGTCCCATCACTTCGTGGAAAATAGATGGGGAAACAGTGGAAACAGTTCAGTTCAGTTCAGTCGCTCAGTTGTGTCCGACTCTTTGCGACCTCATGAATCGCAGCACGCCAGGCCTCCCTGTCCATCACCAACTCCCGGAGTTCACTCAGACTCATG
>NW_011494807.1:5452624-5452818 GCF_000754665.1 Bison bison bison | reverse complement strand
TTTTCTCCTTTGCTTTTCACTTCTCTTCTTTTCATAGCTATTTGTAAGGCCTCCCCAGACAGCCATTTTACTTTTTTGCATTTCTTTTCCATCAGGATGGTCTTGATCCCTGTCTCCTGTACAATGTCACAAACCTCAGTCCATAGTTCATCAGGCACTCTATCAGATCTAGGCCCTTAAATCTATTTCTCACT
>NW_011494807.1:5448777-5452524 GCF_000754665.1 Bison bison bison | reverse complement strand
GCTCCTGGTCTTGTTTTTGCTGAATGTATAGAGCTTCTCCATCTTTGAGATCACATATGGTGGTGGCCATAAAAGTATGTTTGAAGCAACTTCAAATATCTCCATTTATTCTGGATTAAATTCAAGGGGGAATATCCTGAGACTGCCACAAAAGCACAGAAAAGCCTGCTTCCATTTCCAACATCCTATCTTTGTGAATCATGGTTTTCTGCAGTGACAGCAACCAAAACATGGTTATGGAGTAAACTGGACATAAGCAATGCACTTTGGGTATCATCATCTCCTACCACCCCTAGATGGGACCATCTAGTTACAGGAAAACAAGCTCAGGGTTTCCACTGATTCTGCATTATGGTTAGTTGTATAACTATTTCATTATGTATTACAATGTAGTAATAGTAGAAATAAAGTGCACAATAAATGTAGTACACTTGAATCATCCCCTGAAACTACCTCCCTCTCCTCTGATCTGTGGAAAAACTGCATTCCATGAAACCTATCCCTGGTGCCAAAAAGGCTGGGGACTGCTGATTAATAGCCAAAATTATAAATAACCCAAATTTCCATTTACAATGGATAAAGAAATCAATTGTGGTATTGTTGTACAATGGGATACCACATAGAAATGACACTGAATGAGCTACAATTACATGAATCTCACAGTGATGAACATCTCACAGTGCAATGTCACAACGTTGAGTAAGAGGATGCCTACTGATGTATCCTCTGTATATAAAGTCCTTTATATAAAAGCTTTTCTTTATATAAAGTTCTGAAACTAGAAAAACTAACATATACCCTGGGGGCTTGTGGTAATGATGGTAAGGGGCAGGAGAGGGCTTCTGGGATGCTGCTCATTTCTCGATTTGGGGGATGATTACTTCATTTCAGGAAAATTCATTAAGCTGTATACTTATAATATGTGGACTTTATTATATGTTGGCCCTCCATAATATACATCCACATCGAATCCTAGAATCTGTGAATAGTGACTTACTGGGAAAAAAGATCTTTAAAGATGTCAGTAAGTTGAAGATCTTGAGATGAAGAAATCATTCTGGATTATCTGCTTAGGTCCTAAATTTAATGATGATTGTCTTTATAAAAGACACAAAGAGGAAAGACAGGAGAGGAAGAAGCAGTGTGATGAGAGAGGCAGAGTGGAGTGGTCGGGCAACAACCCAGATACATAGAGGAGAAGGCCATGTGGAGATGGAGGCAGAGACCGAAGTGATGTGGCCATAAACCAAGGAATGCTGTGAGCCACCAGAAGTTAGCAGAAAGGCTTTGGAATGAATTCTCCCCAGAGCCTCTTGAGGGACTGTAGTTATTCTAACAACTAGATTCAGAACTTCTAGCCCCAGAACTCTGAGAGAGTACATTTCTGTTTTAAGCCAAGTTTGTGGTAATTAGTCAAAACAGCCCTAGGAAACTATTTCATACACTTTCCGTATATTTGCTATAGTTCAATAAATTTACATTAAAAGGGTATCTTGCATGTAGCAAGTTGGTTGACAGTGATGTAAAGATCAATTTATTAATAACTTGATCTTTTTTAGGTATTTTACCTGCTTACAACAGGGAAGGGTGCGAGCTTCTCCCTGTGCATTTGCATCCTCTGTCCTTTTGGGAAGAAGCAGCCAGTGCTGTGCATCCACCATCTGTTGTCAAATGGTGCCATGCTGGATTCTGCCCTGGACAGAGAACCACCTTGTCCTAGTCTCTCTTAGTCTCCACTTACTCTGTGTGATGTTTAAACAATTAACCACAAGCAACCTTTTATATGTTAGTCATAGACTTTTTCTTTATTCATTTCTATATTAAGAGAAATTCTAATATGTTCTTCCAGGAACTCTTTTTGTAATTTGAATAAAGCCTGGGGAAATAGAAGACCCAGTTTTTGCATGTAATTCTGCATAAAGCAGCATAGACCAGCATCTCAAAGTGGCTAAACATAACTGTAATCTCTACAAAATCTGTCCCAAAACATTTAAAGACATGGGCTTTGTAACTCACCTCAACAGTTAAAAAAATCTCTTTCCTTCTTCTTTGCTCTGACTCCCAGTCTTTCACACTTTTTAGGCACCCAGAAGGGCCTGCATGCACTCTCTGTAACACTCTGTGGCATTTCTCTACTAAAACTTCTCCTTCAAAGCAAGCTGTAAAGACTTGTGTATTTCCTCCTCCTACTCTTAGCTTTTACCTATGGCTTTCCTTGTCTCCCAGGAACCAGCCTTGACTCCTTCCTTTGTCCCTCTGGTTCTTGCTTTCTCTCCTGAGTTGCTACCCCAAGCTGCAGGACCTGAGTTCACAGATTCAGCTTCTCCCATGGAAGGCAGGGGAGAAGACAAGTGTAAATAAAGGAAGCTTCTGTGTGGCAAGTGGAGGGTTGAGGAGGTGGCTAGTGGGGGGTAAAGAGAAAAAGACTCTGAAGACGTCAAAACCGGTAAGTTTTACCTTATTTTCATCATACTAGTATTACTTTAAATGATGGAAAATGGTTTGTGGTGGCTAAAGCTCAAACTGGCCGAATTCAAAAATACTTTTGACTGAATCTAAAATCTCCCTCACCACCCCAGACTGTCAGAGAAGTGAAACTCAGCCTACAGCTTAGTAGTTGAGAGAAGGCAGGAAAATACTATTTATCAACAACCAGGCACTACCACAGATACTTTATTTACTTAACTTTCATAGCAATCTGATGATTATGGGATTTTTAATTTCAAATTTTAAGTAAGAATCTAAAAAATATTTAAGGTCACAAGGGAGAAATTTATCAGATGAGGATTCAGTTATATGATTGCCTACCTCCAAAACCGAGGCCTGCTTCCTGCTTTAATCATATTCAGTGACATGTATTGAACACCCACTAGGTACCAAGTCACCAGGCACTGTGACGGGTGTAAGAAACACAGAGACAGAAGAGATGGGTCCTGGCCCTGAAGAGCTGCAGCGCCAAAATGTTTCCTCTACACCTCTCAGACTCTATTCTACAGTTCTTCCAAATTCTGCTCCAAAGTTAACATATTTGTAATCGTATCTTTGTGTTTACATGCTTTCTTTTATAACCTGTAATAATCAGAATAGAAATTCTTTTTATAGATGCTTTATTTAATACATAGTATATATCTCTATATATATCAATCAAATAACTAATGAGCAGTCATTTTTAAGAGCCATCTATAGGCTGATGTGCAGATGACACCACCCTTGCGGCAGAAAGTGAAGATGAACTAAAGAGCCTCTTGATGAAAGTGAAAGAGGAGAGTGGAAAAGTTGGCTTAAAGCTCCACATTCAGAAAACGAAGATCATGGCATCTGGTCCCATCACTTCATGGGAAATAGATCGGGAAACAGTGGCAGACTTTATTTTTTGGGGCTCCAAAATCACTGCAGTTGGTGACTGCAGCCATGAAATTAAAAGATGCTCACTCCTTGGAAGTTCAGTTCAGTTCAGTTCAATTCAGTCACTCAGTCATTTCCGACTCTTTGAAACCTCATGAACTGCAGCATGCCAGGCCTCCCTGTCTATCACCAACTCCCAGAGTCCACCCATTGAGTGGTCCAT
Organism: Bison bison bison; assembly: GCF_000754665.1. Lineage (NCBI taxonomy): Eukaryota > Metazoa > Chordata > Mammalia > Artiodactyla > Bovidae > Bison > Bison bison. The sequence goes on along the minus strand of NW_011494807.1, from coordinate 5,448,956 downwards.
TGAGTCGGTGATGCCATCCAACCATCTCATCCTCTGTTGTCCCCTTCTCCTCCTGGCTTCAATCTTTCCCAGCATCAGGGTCTTTTCCAATGAGTCAGCTCTTCGCATGAGGTGGCCAAAGTATTGGAGTTTCAGCTTTAGCATCAGTCCTTCTAATGAACACCCAGGACTGATCTCCT
>NW_011494807.1:5448272-5448541 GCF_000754665.1 Bison bison bison | reverse complement strand
TTTAGCATCAGTCCTTCTAATGAACACCCAGGACTGATCTCCTTCAGAATGGACTGGTTGGATCTCCTTGCAGTCCAAGGGACTCTCAAGAGTCTTCTCCAACACCACAGTTCAAAAGCATCAATTCAGCACTCAGCTTTCTTTGGCTTCCCTGGTGGCTCAGAGGTTAAAGCGTCTGCCTCCAATGTGGGAGACCTGGGTTCGATCCCTGGGTTGGGAAGATCCCCTGGAGAAGGAAATGGTAACCCATTTCAGTATTCTTGCCTGGA
>NW_011494807.1:5446732-5448172 GCF_000754665.1 Bison bison bison | reverse complement strand
CATGCAAAGATGGGCTTGATACAGGACAGAAATGGTATGGACCTAACAGAAGCAGAAGATATTAAGAAGAGGTGGCAAGAACACACAGAAGAACTGTACAAAAAAGATCTTCATGACCCAGATAATCACGATGGTGTGATCACTGACCTAGAGCCAGACATCCTGGAATGTGAAGTCAAGTGGGCCTTAGAAAGCATCACTATGAACAAAGCTAGTGGAGGTGATGGAATTGCAGTTGACTATTTCAAATCCTGAAAGATGATGCTGTGAAAGTGCTGCACTCAATATGCCAGTAAATTTGGAAGACTCAGCAGTGGCCACAGGACTGGAAAAGGTCAGTTTTCATTCCAATCCCAAAGAAAGGCAATGCCAAAGAATGCTCAAACTACCACACAATTGTACTCATCTCACACGCTAGTAAAGTAATGCTCAAAATTCTCCAAGCCAGGCTTCAGCAATACGTGAACTGTGAACTTCCTGATGTTCAAGCTGGTTTTAGAAAAGGCAGAGGAACCAGAGATCAAATTGCCAACATCTGCTGGATCATGGAAAAAGCAAGTGAATTCCAGAAAAACATCTATTTCTGCTTTATTGACTATGCCAAAGCCTTTGACTGTGTGGATCACAATAAACTGTGGACAATTCTGAAAGAGATGGGAATACCAGACCACCTGATCTGCCTCTTGAGAAATCTGTATGCAGGTCAGGAAGCAATAGTTCGAACTGGTCATGGAACAACAGACTGGTTCCAAATAGGAAAAGGAGTATGTCAAGGCTGTATATTGTCAGCCTGCTTATTTAATTTCTATGCAGAGTACATCATGAGAAATGCTGGGCTGGAAGAAACACAAGCTGGAATCAAGATTGCTGGGAGAAATATCAATAACCTCAGATATGCAGATGACACCATCCTTATGGCAGAAAGTGAAGAGGAACTCAAAAGCCTCTTGATGAAAGTGAAAGTGGAGAGTGAAAAAGTTGGCTTAAAGCTCAACATTCAGAAAACGAAGATCATGGCATCTGGTCCCATCACTTCATGGGAAATAGATGGGGAAACAGTGGAAACAGTGTCAGGCTTTATTTTTTGGAGCTCCAAAACCACAGCAGATGGTGACTGCAGCCATGAAATTAAAAAACGCTTACTCCTTGGAAGGAAAGTTATGACCAACCCAGATAGCATATTCAAAAGCAGAGACATTACTTTGCCAACAAAGGTCCGTCTAGTCAAGGATATGGTTTTGCCAGTGCTCATGTATGGATGTGAGATTTGGACTGTGAAGAAGGCTGAGTGCCAAAGAATTGATGCTTTTGAACTGTGGTGTTGGAGAAGACTCTTGAGAGTCCCTTGGACTGCAAGGAGATCCAACCAGTCCATTCTGAAGGAGATCAGCCCTGGGATTTCTTTGGAAGGAATGATGCTAAAGCTGAAACTCCAGCACT
>NW_011494807.1:5442972-5446487 GCF_000754665.1 Bison bison bison | reverse complement strand
ATGAGATGGCTGGATGGCATCACTGACTCGATGGACATGAGTCTGAGTGAACTCCGGGAGTTGGTGATGGACAGGGAGGCCTGGCGTGCTGCGATTCATGGGGTTGCAAAGAGTCGGATACAACTGAGTGACTGATCTGATCTGATCTGATATGTGATCTCATGCAGTCAAACATCTCTACTAAGGATAATCTGTATATCAGCCACTCCCCAGCATTAGCATCACTACTTCAGCTGCACCTCAGATCATCAGACATTAGATTCTCATAAGGAGTGTGCAACCTAGAACCCTCATATGCACAGTTCACAGTAGGGTTCACGGTCCAATGAGAATGTAATGCCGCTGCTGATCTGATAGGAGGCAGAGCCCAGGTGGTGTTTCAAGCAATGAGGAGCAGCTATACATACAGATGAAGCCCTGCTCAACTCCTGCTGTGGGGCCCAGTTCCTAATAGACCACAAACTGGTAGTGGTCCATGGCACATCAGATGGGGACCCCTGCTATGAATAATCTGAGAAGGCAATGGTACCCCACTCCAGTACTCTTTCCTGGAGAATCCAATGGATGGAGGAGCCCAGTGGGCTACAGTCCATGCGGTCGCTAGGAGTCGGACACAACTGAACAACTTCACTTTCACTTTTCACTTTCATGAATTGGAGAAGGAAATGGCAACCCACTCCAGTGTTCTTGCCTGGAGAATCTCAGGGACGAGGGAGCCTGGTGGGCTGCCATCTATGGGGTCGTGCAGAGTCGGACACGACTGAAGCAACTTAGCAGCAGCAGCAGCAGCTATGAATAATAATGCAGCTGTGGTAGTACATGTGAATATATGTATGCATTTCTCTTTAGTATATATCCAAAAGTGGAAGGAAGTGCTGGGTCCTAGAGTATGTGTCTGGTTTGCTTTAGTGGATAGCACCCACCAGTTTCCCAGAATGGTTGTACTAGGGCAACCTTTGAGCTTAAATTTTCAGACTGATTAATTAATCTCTACTGAAGACTCCAAAAGGGCTATTCTACAAAGTTCTTAAGGAAACTGCTCTGAAGTTGAACTCATCTAAAAGTTTCCAGTCTTCTCATCATAATTAGTAGAAGTCACTTTTGCAGAAATAATTTGTTAAGTAAATAAATAGTCTGTACAAGATGATGAGGAGAATGCTTCACCCACTTCAAAAAATAATTTGGAAACCTTTTGATACATATGCAGGGGCATCCCAGGTGGCACTAGTGGTAAAGAAACCTGCCTTTCTTTAACCAATGTCACCTGCCAATGCAGGAGATAATAAGAGATGTGGGCTTAATCCCTGAGTCAGGAAGATCCCTTGGAGAAGGGCAACCCACTCCAGTATTCTTGTGTAGAGAATCCCATGAACAGATGAGCCTGGCAGGCTATAGACCATAGTGTCACAAAGAGTTGGACATGACCGAAGCAACTTAGCACAGCACAGCATATACACATGCAGCCTGAGTGGAAGTGGCACCCCCTGAACAGTCTGACACTGTTTACACAATCTTAACCACCCCAGGGTCTGTGCAGTTCCAATGAGCTTGCTCAAAAGATATGCTGCAAGTTGCAGAACTCTGCTTTCTAGACTTTTCTTCAGTGGATGCTTTTTCTCTAATGCACTATATTAAACTAGCGAGAAAAGACAATCACTTCCTTGGATTACAGAGGAATTTGTTTCATGAGTTTTAATCAACTTTGCTGAAGATAAGTAGGGCCACAGGAAGGGAGAACATTATAGAGGACCTGGTTTCCTATTATCCAGACACCAATTCCACCCTGATGGATCATGAGGTCCAATTCATCTCTATTTAGGCAAAATAGTTGAGTGCTTCCCCACTTAGACCCACAAAACTGCATATCCAGTCCTATAACAGTCTTCAGTAGAACAGGACCTTCTGTGTACCTGGGTCTATACTCCATGGAGATTTGGGGTTATGCATATGGACACTAGGTGTAAGGACCCTGGCCATGAAGATGGAGAGGAGAGGCAACATATCCTAGTGCAGCACCCCTTGGCCCCATGAAGTTTCGTGTGTGCCAGTGGCATTGACCGTACAGGTACGGATGTGAGAAACTTAAAACCTTCCATAAATAGGACCAACATTATCATTCAGAAGGCTTTTATACAGTCTCTGTAATGGATGCTTCCACTTAAGAGGATGTTTACAAACACTGGGCTCTCCTGGCTGCTGAATCTGATTCAACAATGGCAAGATCATGTCATAGCTTAATTTCCTGTAGAAAAAAAAGAGGCCGTGCCCAGAAGTCCCAGAACAGCATCTCTGTCTCCAGCTTGCGTAATCTGGAAAGCCTATTATTTCACAGGGGCATTACTGTGTCAAATACAAATCAGTTCAAAATACACTCACTTTCCTCCAGCTTGGGATGCATAGTGGAGGAAACCACTTCTCTAAAATCAGTTTTCTCGGTCTAGATTCCGACTGTGAACCTCTAGATTAATTTCTAGAGCACTAAATAAAAGAATGAAATAAAACATCTTTAAAGCACAATGATTTTCTAGAACACGGTGGATATTGCCTGATACTACCCCCAGGACTTTTTTTCTCACTGCTTTCCCCAACAATAATAATTCAAATTTCCCAGCCATACAACTTGGATTAGTTTTTGTTGTTTTAATGGTCAAACCGTGCCTGACACTTTTGTGACCCTATAGACAATAGTCCACCAGGCTTATCTGTCTGTGGGATTTCCCGGGCAAAAATATTGGAGTAGGTTGTCATTTCCTTCTTCATTGGATGAGTTCAGCTCAGTATTATACCAATAAATGTTTAACAACAGGTTTTCTGAGGTCAGAAAAAAGCCCTGATTTCTAGTGTTTGGCTACTTCTATGGTATAAATATGCCCGTAATGACCAATTTGAAGCTACCAAAGTGATATCGCTGAATGCAGACTTGACATGAAATGCATAATGGTGGAACATTATACAGTATTATATGTCTACTATACAACTACAAAAGATAAAAATAACCTCAAAGCATAGATAATAGTAAAATGATTAAGAAATACAGAGTTTGGACTTTATTACCTTTATACTTAATTGTAAGTTATATAATTTAAATTTGTTAAAGGCTGTGTTTAATAAATACATCGCAAATTTCCTAAAAATTTAATGATTGGCTCTAGCAAATAGGTACTAACTAGTTCCAACATATCACTTGGCTGACTCAGTGATGAGTGAGTGGGGCCTGATTTCCTTGTTCCAATCAATATTTCCTACTCCCCTGGCCATAGTTTTGTAATGGGATAGTGATTCTGTTTAGGACAATAAAACACAAAAAAGCATTAACTGGGGGTCCCACCAAAGAAAGCCATCTTCTTTTCCCTGCGTGCTGCAGTCTGTGGGATTGCAAAGAGTCGGACATGACTGAGAGACTGATCTGAACTGAACTGTGAGAAATAATACTGAGAGACCCTGGGTACATTTTCCCTAGTAATTTCTAAATAATAATATGCTGCAAAATAATAATACAATAACACGACTAAGAT
>NW_011494807.1:5441447-5442872 GCF_000754665.1 Bison bison bison | reverse complement strand
TGGATTCAGCTAAGTTGAACAACAGTCCCTTCGCCACTAGATTTCTCCTGTGGCCACACCTACATCCCTCTCCTCCCTCACTCCCTGACTCCTAGCAACCTCTCATCTCGTCTTTATTTCAATAAAGCTGTTATTTCAAGAGTTATGTAGATGTAGTCATGCACTATGGAAACTTTTGAGAGTTGCATTTTTCATGCAACATAATTCTCTGGAGGTTTGTTTAAATCGTTGAGTGTATCAATAGTTCATTCCTTAGTTTTATCCTGTAGTATCAATCTATCAGAGGTTAACTTTTCACCTGGAGGACATCTGGGTTGTTTACTAATTTTGCTGTTACAGATAAAGCTTCTGTGAGCATCATGTCCAGTTTTGTGTGAACATAATTTTCATTTCCCTGAGGAAAATCCTCAGGTGTGTGATTGCTGGGTTGCATGATAGTTCAGTTCTGTTCAGTCGCTCAGTTGTGTCCGACTCTTTGCAACCCCATGAATCGCAGCACGCCAGGCGTCCCTGTCCATCACCAACTCCCGGAGTTCACCCAAACTCATGTGCATCAAGTCAGTGAGGCCATCCAGCATCCAGCATGGTAGTTAGTTTTGTTTTATAAGAAACTAGCAAACCATGTCTCAGAGTGGCTGCCGCATTTTATATTACAACCAGCAATGTATGAATGACCTTGTTTTCCACATTCTTGACAGTATTTAGTGTTCTCACTACTTTTTATTGTAGCAGTTCTGATAGGTGAGTAGTGATGTCTCCTAGATTAAATTTACATTTTTCTAATGGTTAATTACCTTGAAAATCTTTTCGTTTGCTATTGATTTACTCTCTTAAGTCAAATTCTGGGTCATGTCTTTCGCCCATTTTCTAACTGGACTTTTTTGGGGGTTTTTTTCTATTGAGTTTTGAGGGGTTTTTTTATGCTTTCTAGATACCAATCTTCTGTCAGGTGTGTGGTTTACAAATATTTTCCCCTAGTCAGTAGCTTGTCTTCTGAAAGGGTATTTTGCAGAGGAAAAGTTTTTAGTCCTGATAAGATCTAATTTTATCAGTTTTTCCTTTTATGGATTGTGATTTGGCTGGAGGTCTACCTAGCCCTAGAGCCTGAAGGGCTCTTTTTTCAAATTTTTTCTCTTTTTTAAAATTTTAGTTTTACTTTTCACATTTCAGTTTTGGGTCCATTATAAATTAACTTTTTATGAAAAGTAAGATTTAGTCAATGTTCACTGTTGCCCATGAATGTCTACTTGCTTTAGCACCATTTTTTGAAAAGGCTTGCTGCTAAGTCACTTCAGTCGTGTCCGACTCTGTACGACTCCATAGACGGCAGCCCAACAGGCTCCCCTGTCCCTGGGATTCTCCAGGCAAGAACACTGGAGTGGTTTGCCATTTCCTTCTCCAATGCATGAAAGTGAAAAGTGAAAG
>NW_011494807.1:5435059-5441347 GCF_000754665.1 Bison bison bison | reverse complement strand
AGTGAAAGGGAAGTTGCTCAGTTGTGTCCGACTCTTAGCAACCCCATGGACTACAGCCCACCAGGCTCCTCCATCCATGGGATTCTCCAAGCAAGAGTACTGGAGTGGGGTGCCATTGCCTTCTCCTGAAAAGGCTTAGTGGTATTTTTTTAAAAGAATCATCTCTACTGATTCTAGTACAAAATCTGGAAGTTGACTATTTTTCTGCTAAGAGCACATATAGTTAAATTGGTTATGATTTGTTGCTTTTCTTAAAAGTAGAAAGCAATAAAACTAATTTACTTCATTATTAAATGAATTTTAAGTATCAAATTAAAATTTTAATTTAATTTCTATACAATCATCAAAAATAATTAAAAGCTATCCTCAGACCTCTAAATATTAAGCTTGGATAAATCTTTGTATTTTCTTGTTAAATAAAACTAGAGTAACTGACACCAGTGTGATCTATCAAATAGGACTGAGGGTTTTTTGTTTTGTTTTATTTTTAATTTGACTCAGGGAAATCATCTTACTCCTTTATGGTTAAACCACATGCTTTCTTTAGCATACCACCTTGCCCAGTATATGAAAACAATTTGCTAAGGGTAAACAGAGATATGAGGAAAAGATACCAAAACCATGGGTTTTAAGAATACTTATTAAAGAACATAATATCTAAGGAAAAGAAAACTAAGAGTACACAAGTATAAAAGAAAAAAATTAATTCAGCAAGCACGTTGAGCTTTTGAGCAACTACATACAATATTTGAGAAAACCCTTGGGCTCGAGTGCCGTTCCCATCCCCACCAGGTCCAGGAGCTCTCCTGAACCCAGTGGATCCTCTCTGTAAGAACACTTATTTCCCTTCATGCTTTCCTAGATCCTTGTCAGTTTCTCCTACTAGAGCATAAATTCCTTATCATGTAACCATTTCACAGAGTACTATACATGTGATGATATTTGCTGCATGAATGAAATGTTGGACCAATCAAGAGTCCTCCAGGAGCTTAATCTATGATGAGGGCATACTGCAAGAATACAAACCCTAGTGGAATATGAGAAAGGTTTCAGCTTTGGTAGAAATAGAAGTAGAAAGACCAAGACTTTTTGCCTCAGGATGTAAGAGTCTCCTAGGTGGTCCAACCTATCTTTTAATTTTCACTTTGTTGTTTGTGGCTGTTGTTGTTCAGTCACCCAGTCATGTCCGACTCTGTGACCCCATGGCTCCAGGACACCAGGCCTCCCTGTCCCTCACCATCTCCCAAAGTTTGCCCAAGTTCATGTCCATTGCATTAGTGATGCCATCCAACCTTCTCATCCTCTGATGCCCTCTTCTCCTTCTGCCCTCAATGTTTCCCAGCATCAGGGATTGTCCAGTGAGTTGGCTGTTCTCATCAGATGACCAACATACTGGAGCTTCTGCTCTAACGTCAGTCCTTCCAATTCAGGGTTGATTTCCCTTAAGATTGACTGGTTTGATTTCCTTGCCATCCAAGGGACTTTTAGGATTCTTCTCCAGCACCACAGTCTGAAGACATCAGTTCTTTGGTATTCTGTCTTCTTTATGGTCCAGTTCTCACAACTGTACATGACCACTGGGAAGACCATAGCCTTGACTATACGGACCTTTGTTGGCAGAGTAATGTCTCTGCTCTTTAACATACTGTCTAGATTTGTCATCGCTTTCCTGTCAATAAACAATTGTCTTCTGATTTCATGGCTGCAGTCACCCTCCACAGTGATTTTAGAGCCCAAGAAGAGGAAATCTATCATTGCTTCCACCTTTACCTCTTCTATTTGCTATGAAGTAATGGGACCAGATGCCATGATCTTAGTTTTTTTAATATTTAGTTTTAAGCTGGCTCTTTCATTCTCCTCCTTCACCATTATCAAAAGGCTCTAGTTCCTCTTCACTTTCTGCCATTAGAGTGGTATCATCCACATATCTGAGGTTGTTGATATTTCTCCCACCTATCTTGATTCCAGCTTGTAACTCATCCAGTCCAGCATTTCTCATGATGTGCTCAATGTATAGGTTAAACAGGGTGACAGCAGACAGCCCTGTCATACTCCTTTCTCAATCTTGAACCAATCAGTTGTTCCATACAGGGTTCTAACTGTTGCTTCTTGACCTGTGTACAGGTTTCTCAGGAGACAGGTAAGATGCTTTGGTATTGCCATCATTTAAGAGCTTTCCACAGTTTGCTATGACCCACACAGTCAAAGGCTTTAGTGTAGTCAATGAATGTTTTTCTGGAATTCCCTTGCCTTCTCTATGACCCAGCAAATGTTGGCAATTTGATCTCTTGTTCCTCTAACTTTTCTAAACCCAGGTTGGACATCTGGAAGTTCTTGGTTCACATAATCCTGAAGCCTAGCATGCAAGATTTTAAGCATGACCTTACTAGCATGGGAGATGAGTGCAGTTGTCTGATGGTCAACACATGCTTCAGTATGGTGGGTGACTGACCATACCATCATAGTAATTCAGTTCATTAAGATCTTTTTTGTGCAATTCTTCCTTGTATTCTTTACATCTCTTCTTGATCTCTTCAGCATCTTCTAGGTCTCTACCAGGCTTCCCTGATAACTCAGTTGGTAAAGAATCCCATTTCTGTGCTCTATTGTGTCCTCTATTGTGACATTTGTCCATATCAAGGGCAAAATGTTCCCTTGATATTTCCAGTTTTCCTGAAGAGATCTCTAGTTTTTCCCCTCCTGTTGTTGTCTTGTAGTTTTATGCACTGTTCATTGAAAGAGGCTTTGTTCCTCCTTGCTCTTCTTTGGGACTCTGTGTTTAGTTGGATGTACCTTTCCCTTTCTCCCTTGCTTTCCACTTCTCCTCTTTCTTCAGCTATTTGTAAACCTCCCCAGATAATCACTTTGCCTTCTTTATTTTCTTTCTCTTTGGGTGAAGCCCTGCTAATTGCTTTTCTATAGTTTACTCTGCTTTCTTTTCTTTTTGTATACCTTCCCACTGAGTCTGGAGGGGCCATGTTTGTGACAATGTTTGGACAAGATTCTGGTGTTTGTGGGATGTAAATGCCATCCTGATAGCATCTCACTCTCCAGGTTCACTCTCTCAGAGAATGATGCCCACCAAGCACAAGGTTGCCCAGCTTAGACACCCAAGAATCATCCTCAGCTGCTCCCCTTGTCCATTCACATAGTGCTGTTCAATGCCTAGGATCTGTTCACGTCACTCCTTTCCCACTGCTGTACTCCAAATCCAGTTAATGATTATCTCTTACTTGGGAAATGAATAGCCTCAGATCTTTAACAGGACTTGTGTTCAGTTTTTCCCAACGTACCACCTACTTAAATGTATCTAAACCCCCAAACTAACTCAATTATTATGCTACTAAAGTCCCTCCAATCCTTTCTACTGCTGTTAGGATGATGTCCAGATTTCTTAGTATGGCCCTTGACAATCTTTCCTGGGCTGTCTCTATGGACTCATTCTGCTTTGTCCCATCCCACACACTTGAGCTCTAGGCTCTGGTCAAATGGAATTTCTTTTATATATGTCCTTTCATTTCTGGTCCTTTTCACAAATAATTTTCCTGCCAAGAATATACTTTGTGCCTAAATCCTCTGCATCCTTTAGTGATTATGTTTAGAAATTGCTGCCTGTAGGAAATGTTCCCTGGACTCACTCACTAGGTTAGATAACTCTGCTAGGCTCACCCAGCTCCCTGGACCTTCTGCCACTGTAACTCTTGCCACACTCTTTTAATCCTCTAATGTTCAGTCTGTTCCTCTTAAAAGACTATAGGGTCTCCAAGAAGAAATTCTTTGTCACTTTCTCAATGGGGTCACCAGCATCTAGCCTAGCACAAGGCACCCTGTTGGCACTCAGTAAATGTTTTTTGAATAAATGAATAGCTAATTGTTATATGAGGTAGACTAGACTATAAAGAAAGCTGAGTGCTGAAGAATTGATGCTTTTGAACTGTGGTATTGGAGAAGACTCTTGAGAGTCCCTTGGACTGCAAGGGGATCCAACCAGTTCATCCTAAAGGAAATCAGTCCTGAATATTCATTGGAAGGACTGATGTTGAAGCTGAAACTCCAATACTGTGGCCACCTGATGCAAAGAACTGACTCATTTGAAAAGACCCTGATGCTGGGAAAGATTGAAGGAAGGAGGAGAAGGGAATGACAGAGGATGAGATGGTTGGATGGCATCACTGACTCAATGGACATAAGTTTGAGTAAGCTCTGGGAGTTGGTGATGAACAGGGAAAGCTGGCATGCTGCAGTCCATGGGGTTGCATGAAGCGTTAGACACGACTGAGCAACTGAACTGATAATAGAAAAAAAAAAAAGAAATATAGAAGCCTGTTTAGACTTTTGAAGTCATAAAAGAAAAAAGGCAATAAAAGTCTGGAAACAAAAACTTTGACAGTGAGAAGAGAAAGCAAGCTGTGGCTATGGTAGACACTTTGGAGGCAAAAAGTCATAGTGACTTGAGAAAAAGAAAGGGAGAGCTAGCTACAGCTATAACTATAGCTAAATATACCACCTATATACAGAGAAAAAAGTGCACAATTTAATTGGGAAAAAAAAAGAGATTGCTTATTTTTAGGATATAACAGGGTGAAATTCTGAAATAATTGCCACAGTGTTTCTTTTTCACACTTTTCTCCTTGTTTCTTGTTTTTCAAACTCATGGTACAGGCAGTGGCCTTGGATATCAAAGACCAATCTTATTAAGATATTTTTTTTCTATACATGTACATTTGCATATCAAGATTAGGCACCTCAGGGACTCAGCACACAATTCAGGCCATGATGAACTTGAAGCAATGTAAGATAACACAAGAGTTTTCTAGCCCAAAAGAATGTAAACTTTCAGCCCTCTGTGAAGGGGAGAATCAGAAAGACTTGCCCAGAGAGCAGAAACTGGGGAGCCCAGAGTTCTGTTGCTTCCTCCCCAAACCTGCCCAGAATAGAGGGCTTGATAAAAAATCCAAAGAAGTTTCTGTTTTTGGCCACCAAAGAAAGGACTGGTGTCTTGCTCCTTCTTGGGTGAGGCCTAAGATGGTGGCGAGACTCACATAAAGCCTTCATTTCAACAATCTTGCTGACCTTCATAGAGTAGCTTGTAGATGTTTCCAACTACACAAAATATAAAAGTAATACAGCAGATACTGTATGTAGATACAGACGCAGATACAGGGACAGACAGAGACATCAGAAAGGAATAAAGAGGGATTATGGCCGCCACTTAACTTGAATTGTTCACCCACATAGTGGAAGTGGAAGAGTGTCCCATCTTTTCCTCTGTCACCAGGAGGGATAAGGAAGTAGTTGGTGAACTTTGAAATCAGAAAAAAAAGCTAAACTTAGGACAAGGAGAACACCCAAAAGAATTGTGTGACTGAAAAAGAATAGTAGCCCCAAATAGATCAACTATAGATGCCACAGAGATAAATCATCTAGGAACAAAAGAATATTTATATATCATTGTAAACCACTGGGATTGGATGCTAGTAACTGGAACCGTATCTCTTCCATGGTACAATGTAGCCATCCTGGAACTAAAGAGAAAGGAAAGAAGGCTGTAGGTGAGAGCATCTTGAATTGATTAGTATTTACCCAAAGAAACTAACAAAAACCTGAAAATGGCATACTTCAACTTGATTTGCTTTTGTTTTGTTTTTATTGGTGGCTATGAGGCCAAAAGATAATTAAAGTGCAACTATAGTGAAATTTTTCTATTTTATTTTTGCATGCCTAAGTCACACAAATTATACAATTCATCTATGATAGCAACAAAGATGGAGGGTATGCAAGTGTGTGTACTTCTAGAGAGAAAAAATATTGGTGATCTCACTTCTTAACAGATAACTTTTCATTTTAAATATTGCCCATGTCCATATTTATATATTTAAATATAACACATGAAAATATAAATAGTATTATTTTTATTTTCCCCCAAATTAGAAATATTATGAGGAATCAATTATTCCTTACAAAAGTACCATTCAAAGAGCTGTAATATTCAACTAACTCCACCATGGTAATGACCAGATGCTCACTGTAGATAAATCAGAGTATATAATATGTGTGATATTAAATTATTATAAAAATACATATGTAGTCATTATGTTACATAGGTGTGACTACATTATGTAGTTATTATGTTCAGTTCAGTTCAGTTCAGTCACTCAGTTGTGTCTGACTCTTTGCAACCCCATGAATTGCAGCATGCCAGGCCTCCCTGTTCATCACCAGCTCCCGGAGTTTACCCAAACTCATGTCCATCGAGTCAGTGATGCCATTCAGCCATCTCATCCTCTG
>NW_011494807.1:5434817-5434959 GCF_000754665.1 Bison bison bison | reverse complement strand
ATGAGTCAACTCTTCGCATCAGGTGGCCAAAGTATTGGAGTTTCAGCTTCAGCATCAGTCCTTCCAATGAACACCAGGACTGATCTCCTTTAGTATGGACTGGTTGGATCTCCTTGCAGTCCAAGGGACTCTCAAGAGTCTT
>NW_011494807.1:5394204-5434717 GCF_000754665.1 Bison bison bison | reverse complement strand
AGAGTCTTCTCCAATACCACAGTTCAAAAGCATCAATTCTTCAGCGCTCAGCTTTCTTCACAGTCCAACCCTCACATCCATACATGACCAGAGGAAAAACCATAGCCTTGACTAGATGGACCTTTGTTGGCAAATTAATGTCTCTGCTTTTTAATATGCTATCTATATAATCTCATTGTTCAATGGATATACATCATTATATTTCATGTGGCATGGAATCAAATGACCCCAGTATTTTAAACTTGGAATGTCTTTAGAAATGATCCAGCCCAATGTCATCATTATACAAATGAAGTAACTGAAGAAGCCTAGAAGTTAAATAATTTAATCAGTCACACTGTCTATAAATGCTGCAGCTTAAATGAGAACCCCTGGCACAGCAGTACTCTGATAATTTTAATTAATTTCAAGGATAATATGCTTAATAAATTGGTTTATCAGTTAAGACACCTTCAGCAGCAAAAAATGAAAATAGAGTGAAAATGGTTTAAACAATAAGGGAAATGTATTATCTTAATGTGGAACAGGAAGTTATAGTAATTTCAAAGTTAGTTAATTCTGTGGTTCAATCCCATGAACAGAGGCCTGGATTTCCCATCCCTCTGCTCTCCTATCCTTCCTGTATCAGGTTATCCTCAGGCTGGCTCCCCTTATGGTCCTGAGACAGTTGTAGCAGTACCAGGCAACATACAGATACCCCAAGATCCAGTGTTATTTTATGTGAACAAAAACCATTTCCCAGAAATCTAACCTGCATTTCTCCTAGACAAGAACTGAATTCTGTTCTCATGACCACCTTAAGGTGCTTAGATTAATCAGGACACTCTAGGAAAGAGTCCAGCTTCCCCTAATACATGTGACCCTTCATAAGGAGGTAGCTTCCTGGAGGAATTGTTAATAGCAGTCAACGATAAAGGGAAAGAAGGTAGAATCATTGGAAGGCCACCAATAGTGTCTGTCATAACTGGCACATGTTTCTGGACATAAATGAAAGTTGGGTATTGAAAATTCTTGATAAAGCAAAGAGGCATTTTATGAAAGTATGTCATTATACACATATTCTTAATATCAATCTAGAGTATCACATAAGGGATTTACTTAGCACAACTGAAAAAGCACAATCTCTTTAATTAGTTATAATTCACATTGAAATAATAAACTTTGTTTTGTTTATTTTTTCTAAATTACACTATTCTTGGAAATCAGCCATTTTAAGTAGGAGCTATTATTACTAAATTCTATAGATAAGGAAACTGAGGCTAAGAGAAATTGACATTTATGTCTCAAAGGGTATCTCTGAATCAGCTATGTTAGTATCACTAACTAAAAATGCAAATTATTAGGCTCTATCTCATATACACTTAAAATTTTTGGGAGTAGGGATCAGTAATGTGAAGTTTAATAAGCCTCCTGGGCGATTCTGATGTACCAGAAAGTTTTAAAAACCACTGTCTTAGACAAGCAGTATCAGGCCAGGATTTGAACACAGGCTGTCTCCTCCAGAGCTAATATATTGAACCAGTGTGCTCAACCCCTCCCCCTCACTCCTCACCCCACCCCTAGTAAACATAGATTGCTAAATGAAACAGATTATAGAAAAATGTATTTATACTTCTCTTAATTATAAAAAAAAGAAAAGGATTGGGTATAAAATCAGATTAAGGTAGAATAAAACATTGCTATTTTCTGTATTCCTATTTTACTATTGATTCTATTGCCATCATAAACATGACCCATATTAATTATTAAGAAGGTGGTAAATGGTAGTAACCAGGTTGGCCACAGCATGATCTGGTTGCTCTGGCCCCACTTTAGAATATGTAATTGAGAGGTGCAGAGACTCAAGTTCTTACACGAACCAGACCCTGAGTTTCCATTTACAAAAGACCTTCTTCTGATAATTTTACATTCAAATGATCCAATACAGAATTAGATGAAAGAGATAAATCATGAGATGGCTGTGGGTTACTTGAATAGATATTTTTATAATGATTACGTGCACACACAACACCACATTCTTGAAATTATATTGCTTGTGTTACAAAGAGCTTATTCTTCCCATAATGGCATCTTGATAGAATGTGGGTGGGCTGAATAGCTCCCAGGGCATTAGCAAAGCAATGACATAAAATCATTGTTTTATTTTCTGTAGCTCCTCTGGATAGCTTAAGGGAAATTATGTGACTACTCTACAAATGATGGGTAACTGTGAATTCTGGAGAAATAAGTCAAGGGATTGCATGACATCATAAACTAAGAAAGGACAGAGTTGGGTCCTGTTTTCATGGGATCAGAGCCTTGCAGTCTATTTTCCTTATATTTTGCAGGTGTTTCCTCTGTGAGCTACGTAATTATTTTACCAAAGTTCCATGCATCTTCCTTCCTTTAAATTTTTTTCATTGTCACATGAAAACTATGAGAAGTAAATACTCTTTTAAATAGTTATTTCATGAACATAATAACAAAACAGCAAATTGAGAGATTAGGTATATACATAAGCAAACCATTTAGGATTTTATCTCATTGCATGTTATTTGCTTATTGATAAACACCAAACTCACATCTGTTCAGAATGATTAGCCACAACCTGGGCTTGACAGTTCAACATTCACTGTCAATGACCCAGAATAAACTATGTCACCTCCCTAAGTCTGTCTCCTGATTTGTAAAATGGGTATAATCATATAGCCTGTTAGGAATATTTAAGGTTTGAAAAAATAATCTTAAGTCACTTACCCAAAAACTGACTCTTAGATAGTAATCAATGTATATTACTGTTATTTTCTCATCCCTCATTATCATGATCATGGTAAAGATAATTTGAAAATTATACAGATGAAGTGCATTTTATAAAAATTTTATACAAACCTTTTTTCCTGAGGAGTACTATAGCTTTTATAAGGTTCTCAGAAGTCTCTTTGACTTTTAACAAAAATATTGTTCTAGAGCCAACATTGTGTATTAATCACCATATCCCCAAGAACCAATAACTGAGCATAAATGTGTTAAACAACTAAACTAGCTTACCTGAAACTACTTGCTTTTGAGGAAATATATGTGACTGCTTCTCTGTTATGTCTGACCAAATAAATGTACAATCACAGATTTTCTTTGTATTTGTAGATATAGATACATTTCTTTGAGCCAAATGTTTTGAAAGAAAAGTATGTTTGTTTAAAATTGTAAATATTTTTCAACATTTTCTGTTTTATGAAGAACTGAAATGGGAAATTGCCAAGATAACATTGAAACTACAAGTGCATGGTTACCCAGTGTACTGACTGGCTCTGGATGTGCCTTCTGTAGCCAGATCAGGACAGCTAGTTGTTTAGAACCAGGCCGAGACTGAAGGGTCTGTCTACTTCACATCATTAATTGCCTCTCCACCCTGATTGGCAAATTCATCTCATCTTTCACTCAGGAACAAATGAATGAGGTGGGAGGGTCTGTTGTCAATCTGACCACAGCTGAAATGATGACATCAAGTGTTTGCATTTTTATAGTCATGTAAGTGACATTTTATAGTCACTTGACTATAGATGTATAGTCAAGTAAGAATCTTCAGTTCAGTTCAGTCACTCAGTTATGTCCAGCTCTTTGCAAACCCATGGACTGTAGCACGCCAGGCTTCCCTGTCTATCACCAACTCCCGGAGTTCGCACAAACTCATGTCCATCGAGTCGGTGATGCCATCCAACCATCTCATCCTCTGTCATCCCCTTCTCCTCCTGCCTTCAATCAGGATCTTTTCCAGTGACTCAGTTCTTCACATCAGGTGGTCAAAGGGTTGAAGCTTCAGCTTCAGCATCAATCCTTCCAGTGAATATTCAGGACTGATTTCCTTTAGGATGGACTTATTGGATCTCCTTGCAGTTCAAGGAACTCTCAAGAGTCTTTTCCAACACCACAGTTCAAAAGCATCAGTTCTTCAGTGCTCAGCTTTCTTTATACTCCAACTCTCACATCCTTACATAACTGCTTGAAAAACCATAGCTTTGACTATATGAAACTGTCAGCAAAGTAATGTCTCTGCTTTTTAATATTCTCTCTAGGTTGGTCATAGCTGTTCTTCCAAGAAGCAAGCATCTTTTAATTTCATGGCTGCAGTCACCATCTGCAGTGATTTTGGAGCCCAAGAAAATAAAGTCTATCACTGTTTCCATTGTTTCCCCATCTATTTGCCATGAAATGATGGGACCAGATGCCATGATCTTAGTTTTCTGAATGTTGAGTTTTAAGCCAACTTTTTCACTCTCCTCTTTCACTTTCCTCAAGAGGTTCTTTAGTTTCTCTTCACTTTCTGCCATAAGGGTGGTGTCGTCTTGCATATCTGAGGTTATTGATATCTTGCCCTGCAATCTTGATTCCAGGTTGTGCTTCATCGAATCCGGCATTTCGCATGATGTACTCTGCATTGAAGTTAAATAAGCAAGGTGACAATATACACCTTGACATACTCCTTTCTCAATTTGGAACCAGTCCATTGTTCCATGTCTGGTTCTAACTGTTGCATCTTGACCTGCATTCAGATTTCTCAGGAGCCAAGTAAAGTGGCCTGGTATTCCCATCTCTGTAAGAATTTTCCAATTTGTTATGATCCAAACAGTCAAAGGCTTTAGAGTAGTCAATGAAGCAGAAGTCAATGTTTTTCTGGAATTCTCATGCATTTTCTATGATCCACTGGATGTTGGCAGTTTGACCTCTGGTTCCTTTGCTAGCTTGAAACATCTGGAAGTTCTCGGTACATGTACTGTTGAAGCCTAGCTTGGAGAATTTTTTTTTAATTTTATTTTATTTTTAAACTTTACAATATTGTATTTGCTAGTGTGTGAGACGAGTGCAATCATGCAGTAGTTTGAACATTCTTTGACATTGCCTCTCTTTGGGATCAGAATGAAAATTGACCTTTTCCAGTTCTGTGGCCACTGCTTGGTTTTCCAAATTTGCTGGCATATTAAATGCAGCACTTCCACAGCATCATCTTTTAATATTTTAAATAGCTCGGCTGGAATTCCATCACCTCCACTACCTTTGTTTGTAGTGATGCTTGGTAAGAATCTTACCTTTGTACCAGTCAGGACTGAACATTTGGAAAAAATGTTGTTTCCTTTCCTCAGGGCAACTGGAGGGAAACTATATGAATACTTTATAAACTGAATTATCAAGAACTGTGCCAAACATTAGTTTTCAGGTGAAATGATTCTGTGAAGTCAGTGTTATTTACAGGATAAACATTAATCACCTCTACTTAAAATGGAAAACGCATGAGCTTACTTGTGATACTGAAGCTAAGGTTCTTTAGTATTTTTTCTAGACACTTATTGGAATTCATGTGAATGAATTAAATAAATTCAACAAGATTGGTATGATGATTAATTCTAGTCAAGCATCAACTTGACAGTCACAAGGTGCCCAGTGATTCTCAGTGTGTCTAGGAAGGTATTCTGGAAGAGACTACCATTTGAATCAGTAGATTGAGCAAAGATCACCCTCACCATTGTGGATAGGCATCAAACCCATCAAGAGACAGAATAGAGCAAAAGGTAGAGGAAGGGAGAATTCACTCTCTACCTGGCTATTTAAGCTGGGACTTCAGTCTTCTGTGCTCAGCCTGGGAGTTAAACCATCAACTTTCTGGTCCTCGGGCCTTCACAGGTGGACTGGAACTACACCACTTGCTTCCTTGGGTCTCCAGCTTGCAGACAACAGATTGTGGAATTTCTTATCCTTCATAATCACATACTTTCTTATAATAAATGTTGGTTTTGTCTCTTTGACTAATACAATTAAGATATTTATTATGTGTAATAGTTACAATTTTTACTTCATGAGTAACTAATAGTCTACTTTTTAAATTACAATTTTATTGTTTTTCTTAAGAAAAAAAAAACAGATTGTGTAAAAAGACATGAAAGTAACAGTGAAAGTCGCTCAGTCGTGTCCGACTGTTTTTGACCCCATGGACTATAGAGTCCATGGAATTCTCCAGGCCAGAATACTGAAATGGGTAGCCATTCCCTTCTCCAGGGGATCTTCCCAGCCCAGGGGTCAAACCCAGGTCTCTCACATTACAGGCTTTACCAGCTGAGCCACCAGGGAAGCGAAAAGACACAAAGACAGAAGTAAAAGTTACTCATAATCCCAATGTCTAGAGAAGATTATTATTAACACATTGCTTTTAAGCTGATATTGATAATATATATGATTTAATGTACATAGAAATTTACCTAGATGCTCTTTTTAGAGGTAATTATATATATATATATACACACATACGCACACACACACACACACATACATACATACACCTTTTGGGAGACTTTAAATGTTTGTATTAACATTTGTACAGAAAGGTACACATAAAAAAAAGTGCACAATTCAAAGTAAAAATACACAAGCAGCCAACACCTATTTCAAGAAATATCTTGTGTCCCAGAAGCCCCCTCTTGCCCACTCCCAGTTATACCTCCCCTCCAAGGGTAATCCCTAAAGTATCATGAATTACTTCTGTGTGTTTCTTTGTTCTATATAATTAGAATCATGCAATATGTACTCTTTATGTACCCGACTTTTTGGCTCAGTTGTTTTATTCATGAGATTAGCCATGTTTTTGTGTAAAGTTGATTTATTTATTTTTATTGCTATATCCCAGGGACGGGGAGCCTGGTTGGCTGCCGTCTATGGGGTCGCACAGAGTCGGACATGACTGAAGTGACTTAGCAGCATTGCTATATAGTATTCTACTGTTGTAATTATTGTTTTTACTTTCTTATTACTATATAAAGCAATATATATTTTTATTGCTATATAGAATCCCATTGCTTTATCTACTGTTTTTACAGAATGTTTTCCATAATGACAGTATTTCTATAGCAATAAATATTCAACACACATTTTTGAGCACTTATGTTCTATGCTCTGCATTAGATAAACACTTAAAACACCATTTGTGGGATTTTTTTCACTCCATGAATGGGCTGTTCACTTTGTTTTAAATGATCCTTAACCACTGGGGTAAGGGTGTTTTGTTCCATGTTTAGAACTGTAGGAAAGAATTTGTGCTTCAGTGAAAAACTGCATTGTTTAGACCCTTAGGGTTATCTGATTTGGGTTCCACTGAAGCAATTTTACAACTAATTACAAATTGTAAATAACTTATAGCAAAGAAAAGTAATTCTTATCTATAGGCAGGCAAATTCTGGCCTGTAAAAAACAACTGACTTCCTTCTCCATTCCTCCAAAAAGTTTTGCTTTCCATTTGCACATATATTACACTATTCCTGTTCTACAAATGTATCTATTCTTAAGTTTCTGAATCAGTTATAACATTGCCTGATTCCCTTATTAATTAATAAATAGGATTAATTTTTTTAACACGTGTTCACTTTTTATGTCTGTAGGGCAGTCATCGTTTTATCTTTTTCTGAAAATTCTCTTTTCATAGTTTTATATTTTTCTTTAGTAATGAATAAGATAAGTGATGCTACACAAATGCTCAAAGTTCTTTTTTTTAATCTAAAGATAAAGTAACTGCCTGCCCAACTGAAGGTGGGACACAAGGAATCTGTTTAACCTTGATGGCTTAAATATTTTTCCTATTTCACAATCTATCACGGTCGGTTGAAATCAGTTGGAATATCTTCCACCTATTACCTGCAAAATTCAAACAAGTCATGTGCTGAATTGTTCACTTCAGACACGTTTCACACATTCTTTCTTATTTGATGCCCATTCCACTTCACATCATTGTATATTGATTACCCCCTCCCTCAGAAATTTAGTCTTATATTCTATCAGCCAGTCCCCATTACTATGAATGGGATTTTCTTTTTCTTCTTGATTTTACCTCTAATTAAAGACTCATTCTAGTTATGGTTAGCTAATGATATCCTTCTCCTCATGTTGAACCCTCCTGTATGTCTGCCCCAGCACAGAGCTTGGTGCACACTAACAATTCAATACTTATTTATAAATGGGTGCACAGATAAATGTCAATATTGCTGAACCAGTCTGTTTTTCTGGAAAAGTTATTAGATATGGTTGTATAGTGACTTCTAGAATATAGCTGGGAGGCTCTTAAGGGGTTTCTAAAATAAATTTGTGAATGTTCACAATGTAAAGATAAAACAAAATAATGTTAATAGTGAAAGAAAGACCTAACCACAATAACTTTTAATTCAATACCAAGAGTTTTAAAATGCAGGAAATATTCATATTCTGACACTCAATATTATAGAAATATGGATAGAGGATTGATTTTGTTTTCCTTCTCCTAAGTTTATTACTTTAAGAAAAAATCAAAGTGAATTCAAGATCTTAGACTTCATTTTCCTGAGAGTTTTTAGACTGTAAGGCTCCAAGATACCATATCCTTCAGAATCATTGCTATAAACATATATGTTTAGCACCATGCCCGGCATGAAATGGATGAATGAAGCCTAAATGTCTCATTCATACTTGTGTTTATAGTTATAGGTAGTGTGTACATGAGCACAGGTACATGTGTATGACTGTATTCTGGGAGGAGCACAGTTGCAGAATTTCTCCTCTCTGAGGCAAAAGCACAGAACAAGATAAATCATATTATAAAAACAACCCTGCAGTCACCTATACTTTGCCAAAGGGTGAGGTTGACCCTTACTCTCTGAATCAGTGACAAATCAAGAATTAAATTTACTTCTTCAATTTGTCATTCAGTCACTCAGTTATGTCCAACTCTGTACGATCCCATGAGCTGCAGCACACCAGGCTTCCCTGTCTTCCACTATCTCCCAAAGTTTGCTCAAATTCATGTCCATCCAACCATCTCATCCTCTGTTGTCCCCTTCTCCTCCTGCCCTCAATCTTTACCAGCACCAGGGTCTTTTCCAATGAATCAGCTCTTTACATCAAGTAGCCAAATTATTGGAGCTTTTAGCTTCAGCATCAGTCCTTCCAAAGAATAGTCAGGGTTGATTTCTTTTAGGGTTGACTAGTTTGATCTCCTTGCTGTCCTAGGGACTCTCAAGAGATTTCTCCAACATCACAATTCAAAAGCGTCAATTCTTTGGTGCTCAGCCTTCTTTATGGTCCAACTGGCATCTGCACGTGACTACTGGAAAAATCCTAGCTTTGACTATACGGACCTTTGTTGGCAAAGTGATGTCTTTGCTTTTTAATATGATGTTTAGTTAGGTTTGTCATAGCTTTCCTTCTAAGAGAAAGCATCTTTTAATTTCGTGGTTGCAGTCACCATTCGCAGTGATTTTGGAGCCCCAGTAAATAAAATCTGTCACTGTTTCCACTTTTCCCCATCTATTTGCCATGTACTTCCTCAATAGAAGGGTCATATTCATCCTGGATCCTTCTTTATTACCCTTCAGTGTCACATAGTAATTTTAGCTATGGACATTTTCTACAGCCACAGAGACTTAATTGGAGGCAGGAGGTAAATGTGTAAGTATAATTTATTTGGTTGCTCGATTTGAATTACAAAGCTAAAGAGGTTTTGTCTGATAAATTGTCACTCAGGGCAAAAAAGAAGTAAATCCAGGAGAATCCAACAGATTTATTAAATGTATTACTCAGCATGTCTGAGCAATTTGCAGGTGGAGAAATGGTCTCTATACAACAAGTTCATGGGAGAGATGGTTCCATAGGTACACTCCATGAGCAACAATTGGTGGCTCCTGCATACAGTCAAAGCAACTCATCCTTCAGCTTCAGTTCCCAATTTCAAGAGGATGTATTGTCTTTTCCCGTCTTTATTATTAACTAGCAAATATCTTAACTTATCCTGGACCTTCATGAAGTGAGACCCATATAGCTTTAAAGACTTGACTTGAAAATTAAATCACAATGAAGTCAAAAGAATGATGAGGGAGTCAGTCCAAAGAGAAATCAGAACTTCTTTTGTTTCATTCTGATGTGTTTCTTTGTGTATCTACTTAGAGATCTTATTCTGTGTTACTTAGAGACCCTATTCTTGCCTGTCCCATCAGGCAAGCCTTTTAACACCTGACCATACCTTCTTCCTTGATTGCTTTCTCCTGTGTTGAGAGCTTTTGGTCCTTTGAGATAAAATTAGCAAGGAATTTAAAAATTGGTATGTAAGTATTCATACATCATCATATCAAAGGCCAGATACTAAATTTACTTCTGGCTTTGCAGGCCGTACAGTTTCTGCTACTCACCTCTTCAACTCTGCCATTGTAGCGTGAAAGCAACCACAGACAATGTCAGTCAGTGAGCATGGCTGCATCCCAATAAAACTTTATTCACGAAACAGTGAGCCAGATTTGGTCTGCCAACTCCTAGGCAGGAAGCATTTTGGAAATCAAGAAACTTGGCCTAGTAGATAGGTAGGGAACAATTTGGCAGGAACAGAGTGGGCTAGTAGGAACCAGTGAAACAAGTAGTTATATGAGCGACTCAGTGAGATGGGGTGTAGAGATGCTATGTGCATTATGCACAGAAGGAGAGAAGCCAGTGTACAGAAGGAGCAGGCACCTCTCCCTCAAGTGCAAAGCAGCTATAGAACAACTTTAAAAAAAATGATTCTTGGTACTTGACCAATCGTGAATCCAAAAAAATGATTTTTGGTACTACTACTCAATCGTCCAGTAGAGGAGCAAAGAAACTTGCTATAGCATTAAATTTGATTTCTATGAGCTGGACTTGAGCCAGATCGATTGTGCTAAGCACAGAAAAAAAGTGTAAAGTGACTACAGACTTTAAAGATAACCCATTCTGAGTTAAGAAGATTAAAACAGAGGTTGAGCCAAGTTAAATTGGAGTCTCAAAAGCTTTTCTGAATTTACAAAGACATCTCCAAATCTCTGTCTCTCCCAGATTCCTTCAGATCTGTCTATTGTATTAACTATTCTGCTTGGCTCACATCCAAGGTAACTCAATGTTTGTGGTATTTTAAACCTCCTTTCAAAGTGTGTTGACAGTGACAAGTGGTTTTACCACTCTTAAGAAGGGACCCAGTTGGTCATTTACAAATAGGAATCATACTAAGCAGTTTTCCTTGCACAGATCATAACCAAAACTGGACAAACCCCTGTGCTCCCTAAGTATTCCAAGTTGTAGAAAGGATCCCAAAGGCATTCACTGCAAGCAATATGCAACATAGTAAAACTCAAGTACATTTTAACAAATGGAAAATGGGATATTTTGTTGAAGGTATTTGTAGCTCTGCTTGAACTAGACATAATGCAAGTGCCCAAACACATATGAAGTGAAGAGACCATCACATAATGCATTCTTGCTGCTGCTGCTAAGTCACTTCAGTCGTGTCCAACTCTGTGCGACCCCATAGACAGCAGCCCACCAGGCTCCCCCGTCCCTGGGATTCTCCAGGCAAGAATACTGGAGTGGGTTGCCATTTCCTTCTCCAGTGCATGAAAGGAAAAGAGAAAGGGAAGTTGCTCAGTCATGTCCGACTCTTCGCGACCCCATGGACTGCAGCCTACCAGGCTCCTCCATCCATGGGATTTTCCAGGCAAGAGTACTAGAGTGGGGTGCCATTGCCTTCTCCGTGCATTCTTGCAGTGATAACTTTTTTAAATAAACTTTTATCATTAAAACTTTCAAAAAATAAAAAAATAGAAATTATAGTACAATAAGCCCCAATATTTCCAGGATCCAGATCCAATAGTTATTTAAGATCTTGTCACACTTATTTTGTCTATTCTTTTTATTTTCTTTTGCTGAAGTTAGCAACATGTTTTTGACACCAAAACCAGAGTCAGTATTTGCCATTATTTAAAATTAGTTTTGCCTTTTTCTGAACGTCTCTTCTAAGGAAATGCCTCAGTATTTTCATTTGTTCGCCTTCTTTGAATTCCGAGCAACAAATGTTGAATGCCTACTGTGTAAAAGGCTTCATGTACTTAATTTCTTCTGCCTTCAGCTCTTGAAACTGTCAAAGCAGTTCTGGAATATCAGATATCTTTCTAGATTTCTTTATCTCATTGTGTACATGGCTTCCCAGTAGCAGGATACAGAAAGAAATCTAGCCAAGTTGTGTAGATAATAATATATCAGAATACTGGTACTTAATTTCTGTTTAAGAGCATTTGCCTTCTACCACTTTCTT
This sequence comes from Bison bison bison, assembly GCF_000754665.1. Taxonomy (NCBI): domain Eukaryota; kingdom Metazoa; phylum Chordata; class Mammalia; order Artiodactyla; family Bovidae; genus Bison; species Bison bison. The sequence continues at coordinate 5,422,635 of NW_011494807.1, read as the reverse complement.
CAAAAGGCATACTGTGCTGTTTTAGTATTGTTAATAGAACAATAAAAGATATTGCTAATTATTTTTATTTGCATATCATAACTGTGCCTTATGCCTATAGAAAAGGAGCTAACAAATAGTTGGAAACCACAGATATAACCACAATCTGAAATAAAATAATCCCAAGCTCCCTCTAACCACCTAGGACTCTGTCCAAGATACACATCCCTGTCTCCTGTAGTTGCTACATTCTGAGAGCCATGCCTGCTGGTACGACTAGAGTTAAGAGGCTGTCAGCATCCCCAGTCTGACCTCTTTATTCCAGGTTTACAACTAAGATGTTTAAATTTGCCCTGAGCCAGAACTTAACATAAAGTTTTGACCTAAGGAATTTAAGTGTGGCTTTGCATGTGTGTGAAAGTCATATTTTTTTTCCCTCTTTACTGTAAGTTGATTAAAAATATATAGACATGACAACTTAGCCATTTCAGAGCTACGTCAAAAAACTGGAGAATTTGTTCTGGAGCTGATTGACTTTTACCTACATAAATAATAGAATTTAAGAAAGTCTTTCCTTTAGAGAGAAAATCCTGCAAATTATAAGACCAAGGCATTGGAGACTTTAAAAAATAAATAAATAAACTGAAAAAAAGAGAAAATGAAGCATTGACTTCTTAGAACTTAAAAATGAGCTCTTAATCATCTAGTATTTCACTATGTCTGTTTACCATAAGAACACTTTGAAATTTGGTATAATGACATTAAATAACCACAATTGAGACAAACATTCTATAAGGGACTGTTATGGGTTGCCTCTAATGTGGTAATAGATGTCATTTTAAAAATGCAACTGTACCGTCTGGATGAAAGACGATGACTTCTAACACATTGGTTACAGACAATTGAATATTACAGCCGCCTTTCCTCCTGACTTGTTGCTATCATTTTATGGAATGCAACTGGTGTGGGATTGACATGGAATTCTTATGGGATCAAAGAAAGCTACATTCTGAAAGCTCTAATGTTCACTATGAAATAGATAATAAATCTACATGATTAAAGATGTACTTGACTTTCAGGGGAAAAAAAACCTTATAAGTACATTTCTGAAATCTAGCAGATGTCTCTAAGTTAAGAACATCTCTAAGATATCTCTAAGTTAAGAATATATATACGTGTGTATATATATATATACACACGTATATATATATATGAAGTGAAAGCATTCATTGTTTAATCGTGTCCAACTCTTTGCAGTCCCAGGGCTTATAGCCCACCAGGCTCCTCGGATCACAATAAACTGTGGAAAATTATGAAAGAGATGTGAATACCAGACCACCTGATCTGCCTCTTGAGAAACCTATGTTCAGGTCAGGAAGCAACAGTTAGAACCAGACATGGAACAACAGACTGGTTCCAAAGAGGAAAAGGAGTACGTCAAGACTGTATATTGTCACCCTGCTTATTTAACTTCTATGCAGAGTACATCATGAGAAATGCTGGGCTGGCAGAAGCACAAGCTGGAATCAAGATTGCCAGGAGAAATATCAATAACCTCAGATATGCAGATGACACCACCCTTATGGCAGAAAGTGAAGAGGAACTCAAAAGCCTCTTGATGAAAGTGAAAGAGGAGAGTGAAAAAGTTGGCTTAAAGCTCAACATTCAGAAAATGAAGATCATGGCATCTGGTCCCATCACTTCATGAGAAATACATGGGGAAACAGTGGAAACAGTGTCAGATTTTATTTTTGTGGGCTCCAAAATCACTGCAGATGGTGATTGCAGCCATGAAATTAAAAGACGCTTGCTCCTTGGAAGGAAAGTTATGACCAACCTAGATAGCATATTCAAAAGCAGAGACGTTACTTTGCCAACAAAGGTCCATCTAGTCAAGGCTATGGTTTTTCCAGTGGTCATATATGGATGTGAGAGTTGGACTGTGAAGAAAGCTGAGCACCGAAGAATTGATGCTATTGAACTGTGGTGTTCAAGAAGACTATTGAGAGCCTCTTGGACTGCGGGGAGAGAGATCCAACCAGTCCATCCTAAAGGAGATCAGTCCTGGGTGTTCATTGGACTGATGCTGAGGCTGAAACTCCAATACTTTGGCCACCTCATGCAAAGAGTTGACTCATTGGAAAAGACCCTGATGCTGGGAGGGATTGGGGGCAGGAGGAGAAGGGGACAATAGAGGATGAGATAGCTGGATGGCATCGCCGACTCGATGGACATGAGTTTGAGTGAACTCCAGGAGTTGGTGATGGACAGGGAGGCCTGGCATGCTGCGATTCATGGGGTCACAAAGAGTCGGACATGACTGAGCGACTGAACTGAACTGAGGCTCCTCTGTCCGTGGAATTCTCCAGGCAAGAATGCTAGAGTGTGTACCCATCCCCTTGTCCAGAGATCTTTCTGACCCAGAGACCAAACCTGAGTCTCTTGCATTGCAGGCAGATTATTTGCCATCTGAGCCACCAGGGATGACTAAGTTCCAGTGCCGTTTTCTACAAAACGGGGATTCTAATACCTCACAGAGTAGTTACTAAAGATAAATGTGATAATATGAGGAAAGAGCCTTACCCTGTGCTACCACTACCACTTTGTGGTACACAAAAAGTGTTCAGTAAATGTCAGCTCCGGATCCTTTGAAGGAAAGATGAGTTAACTTGGAGATTTCATTTTGTAGTAATAGTCTCTTTTCTCTTTAGTGGCTTTATTCCCTCATGTATCATTACCATTGGCCCCTGAACCATCTGAAGTTTTCTATAATCTTCCATGATGGATGCTTATGTCTTGTAGCTCTAAAAACATCAAACTTGAGTGTCATGCTGCCTACAGTTTCTTCATCATGAGCAACAAAAATGAAGAGAAAAATAGAGAATAATAGTCTCCAAAATATAAAATCATTTGACCTCTGTAATGTATTTTCCATCTCAAAGTTGTATTTTCTAGAAAATTTTGAATGATGTTTATTCTTTGTCCCCTCAAGATTAATTGACATTTAAAAGGGATTAATCTATTGGCTAAGAGCTCTACTTAACACATAGCTTGTTCCAGTCTTTATTTTCAATGGATTATTTAAACTATTCGCTGATTGGATCTATTTTGTTTGGGCCAGATTTTTAGAAAGTTTTCCACATTAAATGCTTGCAATTATCCAACTACAAATGAAAATACATAGTACCCATCTTGCCAATCATATTTTAATAACCAAAAATTATACACTGAGTATTTACATCTACCCATGTAATTAATACACATAGTCTGACAGTAATATTTCCCATGGATACTTCAAATCTTTCTTCTCCTTCCTTATTCTTAAGCACTATCCTGTAGTTGATTGTATCTTCCTCACACATGTTTTAATCCTTGTTATACATTACACATTGCTTTTATTAATAATGCAATTACTATAAGACAGGATAAATAGTTTTGAGAGATTCTAGATGAATGATACCCACAGTATCATTTAGTTCAGTACTACTAAACCAAAAATTTCCAAAGTGCTCTGTAATCAGTAGTTCAAAGACTAATGCATTGGGCCTTTAGTGGACGGTAAGTTTGAGATGGCTAAGGAGGCTCGGGGATGGCATTCCAGACTGAGGGAAAATGGGAGCTGTAGAAATAGACAAGATGCATCTACTCCATTTCCTTTCTACAAGAAATATAATTCATTTGCACTGAATTAAGCTCTTACATTGTACCCTGCACTGTTCGGAGCACAGCAGAGGAATATGTCTTATATTACAGTCTTCCAAATGTCTTTCCATCTCAAAGTTTTATTTTCTAGAAAATTTTGAATGATGTTTATTCTTGTATTACTTGCATTAATCTTATATGTTAATGTAAGAAGAGCTTATATATTTACATCATTAGCAGCACTGCACACTCCAATCCTGAACTAAGGTTTAGCTCCCCAGCTATCTAGTTCTTTTATATTTCTTAGAGTAGTTTTGTCACTTTCTAAATAGAAGTTTCTCATATGTCTTACAAAGGTGATTCTTGGAAGATTTATAGTTTTTATTTTTATTATAAATGGAACTTCTTTTGATCTTTTCTATCTACATAATATTTGTGTAATACAACTCTAGATCTTTGTATATTCACCTTGTATTCAGGCACTTTGCTGCATCTTACAAATGATGAAGTTCTCTTAGCTAATTATTTTGACATTTCTAGGTAATAGTCCTCTTTTGTAGTACTTACACCATTTATTTTTATTTCATGTCTTATTGTGTAGGTCAGAACTTTCAGAATATAACATGGAATAATGATAATGACCAGCCTGGTTTTATTCCACCTGAAATAGAGACCTCAAGAGTTTCAGTGTTATATTGGTTTTTGGTTAGAAATAGATTACCATGTTAAAGAAGAATTTTATTACCTAGATTTATGCCCAGACATCACCATCATATAAAACAAGGTGTTGCTGAACTTCAGAATGCAGTCCCCTAAGTACACGCCTCCCTGAATGAAAAGTGACCTTTCTACCTCCCCATAAGAGGTCTTCCCATTTCCTGACCAATGTGAACATTTACAGTCTTTTCAGAAACTCAAATCTCTATTTCCATCAAGCAGTTTCTACAGTTCCACATTCTCAAGTTCTGGGGTCTTCTATGCTGAATCATACCAGATGTGATATCCTGTCCACGCCAGGGCTCTACCAAGCCAATCCAGGACCCTTCCTATAGTCTCTCCTTTGGATGAGGTAAAGAACAGATATTCCCTGCTTGAATATCAAGGATTCACACATGTCCCCAAAATAACCAATAATTTTTTAGTGTGAGTCCAGTTTAAATACATATTTTTATTTTTTTAATTTATTATTATTATTATTTTTTACTTTATAATATTGTATTGGTTTTGCCATACATCAACATGCATCTGCCATGGGTGTACATGCGTTCCCCATCCTGAACCCCCCTCCTACCTCCCTCCCCATACCATCTCTCTGGGTCATCCCAGTGCACCAGCCCCAAGCTTCCTGTATCTTACATCGAACCTGGACTGGCGATGTGTTTCTTATATGATATTATACATGTTTTAATGCCATTCTCCCAAATCACCCCCCCCCCGCCACAGAGTCCAAAAGACTGTTCTATATATCTGTGTCTCTTTTGCTGTCTTGCATACAGGGTTGTTGTTACCATCTTTCTAAATTCCATATATATGCGTTAGTATACTGTATTGGTGTTTTAATGGTCTCTAAATCTGAGGATACATTCACTTTTTAATACTAAAAATAACATTTCAAAAAGTTCATCTCTGCTTTCAGGGTGATGGTGGTTTAAAAGGTTTTCTTTAAAAACAGAGGGGGAATATATTCTATTTATTCATGTCTACAACACACCCTATAGCTCTATCCCCTACCTCATACCTATTGTTCTTCCCTTGGCAAATAACATCTTCAAACAAGCCAAATAATTTGCTTATTTATTATAGCACTGTCTTTCTCCCGAATCTAGAATATGATCTCCACCAGGAGAGGGATCTTGCCCATCTTATTCACTAATAGATTCCAAAAATCTAGAATAATGTTTAACATATAATAGTCACTCGATATGCATAATTAGTGAGTGAAAAATCTGATTGTGATACTTCTGTTAAAAGAAAACCTATTATTAAAGGAAATTAATGTTTTCATTTTTAGCAACAAAAAAGTATCAATAGCAAGTTTCAAATTATTCTCCCCAAACGTAAAAGGTAAAATCTCATCTTTTCAGGCATCTGTTGTACTAATACACAATGGGGAAACTAGTGATTGGAAACAAAAAGAAGCAAAAAGCAAAGTATCTAAGCAAAAAGAAGTATCAACACTCACCACTATGTGAGGATGAGATGGCCCTAAAGGCAGAAACCATTCCTCACTGTCGCAGAAAGATGCCAGACATGGAATGTTTCTGAATACAGGAATGTGTCTGAATACATTCATAAATGTTTGCTGAATACATGAGAGAGCAAATGAACGAACTAATGAATACACAAACAAATACCAGTCTAATAATATAAAAGAGTCATGTGTGAGAATGTTCTTGGAAATCATGGAGAGTCAATGTCTTCCCCCAGAGAAGTAAACTTTTTCAAAGTTGTTTTAAAGGTCAAGAGAAAACTTTGTATAATGAAATCATTCTAGGAAATTCAAATCACCCTGGAGATGTCCTAATCATACTGTAAGTTCAGGTCAGTTCAGTCACTCAGCCAAGTCTGACTCTTTGTGACCCCATGGACTGCAGCATGCCAGGCTTCCCGGTCCATCACCAACTCCTGGAGCTTGCTTAAACTCATGTCCATTGAATCAGTGATACCATCCAACCATCTCATCCTCTGTCATCCCCTTCTCCTCCTGCCTTTAATCTTTCCCAGCATCAGGGTCTTTTCCAATGAGTCAGTTCTTCTCATCAGGTGGCCAAAGTATTGGAGCTCTAGCTTCAGCATCAGTCCTTCCAATGAATATTCAGGACTAATTTCCTTTTGGATTGACTGGTTTGATCTCCTTGCAGCCCAAGGGATTCTCAAGAGTCTTCTCCAACACCACAGTTCAAAAGCAGCCTACATCTTAATGATACCTAAAGAAGCAAAACCAAACCTCAGGTTTTGTTTACCCCCATCTTAGTATATCAGCCTTTAATACATTGCCAACTTTTCTTTCTCCATCTCTCAACTAATCAATCCTGAGTTTGAGCATGGAGTGCTTGTTAGAGAAAGAAACAAGCATTAAAGTTCTGCCAGATATACCCCTTCCTAGCAAAGAATTCCATCTCTTTTGCTCAGTGGCCACCACTATCCACCTTATATCAGAGTGCCAAATAAAGGCTATTCTGTGACTGTGGTTCAGAATTCCTGGCATTTACCCCCCAGTTAATTGTAGGTTCCAATTAGTCTTCCCTGATAAGGAGATGCAGCGTTTGCTCACTGATGTGATCTTGTGCTACACACAAATTGGTGTACAGAAACAGATGATAGCTTTGTGCTGCTGCAACATTTTTTAAAACTAGACCTTAAATTCAGAAGGGGGTTTTTAGCCCTGGTTTTCTTAATATTGCTTCACTTTAATTTTGCAGTTTACCACAAATCGGTGCTTATAGGAAAGGAGTGGATCTTCCTTGGTGTGCTCTCTCTGCTTAATTTTTCTGGGCCTTCCCTAACAGTTTGAGTATTTCACAGGAAGGCTCATTTTATTAAATAGAGTCTTGGTGTCCTACACACATATATGTGAATTCCACAGGAGTTTTACAGCTCTTTCAAAACCCAATTTCAAGGGCACATAAGGTGGGGGTTGGATCTTTGGTAAGGGAATATTAGCTTCATGAGGTTTCCTAAAAATGGACCCATTAATCAGTGTCTGAACAAGCCCTCCAGGTGATTCTGATGCATGGTCAAATTTAAAAACTGTTAAAGATTCAAAGGTCATTGAGGAGAGATTGCCAAAGATGAGTGTTTTCCAAACTTCAGTGCATCAGAATTACCTAGAGGCTTGTTAAGACACAAATTGCTGAGCCCCATCTCTAAGTTTTTGATTCAGTAGGTGTGGAGTGCTGACCAGGCATATTCATCTTTCAGTTCCAAAGATGCTGATGCTGCTGGTCGGAGACAACATTTTGAGAAACACTACAGAAGATTATAATCATTTACTTCTTTGCAATCTCTTGTAGCATTATTCCAATGTTGCACTTTGGATATAAAACAAAATCTAACAGGATCTTGGACCTCAGAAGAGTTCCATGGTCTCAGAAATTTAAAATTTATAGAACTAAATGGAAAAACACTGAGGGTTTTAAGAAGTCAGAGGACGACTTATTATGCTCTTTGAGAGAACCCAATTACTTCGAGTATGAAATATTCTGGAAATGTACTGTACATTTGCACAGGACAGGACATAGATCTCTACTTCAATTTTTGCCAGGAAGCTTGTATTACAGACACCCAAATATCCCCTAAAAAGAACAACTGTGGCAGTAAAGGACTAGAAAGGATAAAGTATTAAGGATTGAGAAGATGACCCCTGTTGCTATTTTATCACTGACTTGCCTGGTGAACAAATGTTTAACCTCCCTAGAAATCAGTTTCTCCTCTGTAAAAATTCATTTAACAAATATGCATGAACTTATCCATGTGCAGAAGACCAAACTTCATCCTGTCAAAGATGAATTAAACATCTTTCCCAAAGAAAGACATGCATGTAAATAGCATGGTATATGGTAGAAAGCGAAAATGTCATGAGAAAAGCACCGTAATACTATGAAATGATGATTCCTGTCACTACATCTTAATGATTCTTCCATTTTCTAGGCCCCAGGTGTGATCATTTTAGACTTATCTTCTCCTTCCTGCCTGAGCTCCACAAGCTCCTCAAAGTCCCGTTGATCATCCCTTTGAAACTACTCTCAGCATTACTTCCCATCCTCCTCACCGCCTCAAGTCCTTCTCAGATCTTGTCACTTTGCTCCATGATTTCTGCCGTAGCCTCACACAACTCTGGATTCCTGCCATCGTCTTTCTTTCTAAGACCTCCTGTAGCCTGTTGATAAATTCATCTTTCAAAACAGGAGTTTTTATCCTCCTATCACAACTCTGCCTTTCTGTATCAGTTCCTGCTAAACTGTTCCACCTAGCGTTCAGGCGGTCTCCAGAAGTGCCTCCCTCCCCATCCTCCAAGCCTGCCTTTTCTTTTCAGTACTACTCTTCTCTGCATCTCTTCTCTCCTGTTTTACCAGCACACTCCATACAGCAGAGCTATAAGCCTTCACCAACATTCCATCGGCCTTTTAGAAGATCCTGCTTTCCTTTTACCCATCCACGTTTGGTCCATCATCAATCAACACAACCCACCTAAGAGTTTTCCCTCAGTTCTCCAATCAGTGTTTTCTCATGCTCTGAATGTCTACCTTCTGCATCAATAAGGTTGTCACAGAGTCCTTGTTTCTCATTGTCTTTAGAACTCTGAGGCGTGTCTCCTTTGAAGGGAGGGACTAGGTCTTTTACTTTTGAGTTTCTTCTTTGCTGTACCCATCACCCTGTTCCCAGTCACAGGAACTTTCTTGTTCAGATACACAAGCCAGCAAAGGGTATGCAGCAGAAACTCTGGAAATGTTTGGTGGTAAATGAAGTGAGGCAGTGGATATCTGTTGCTTTCTTTTTGCAGGCTGGCATGCATTCACTATTCTGATCCCCAAGCTTCCTTTCCTTATGGTTCTGTGCTGCTAAGAAATGTGGCCCAGGCCTGGCTAACTGGAATTCTGGACCCTCTGATCAAATCATGATCACTCACAGATATTTAAGTGGCTCAAGTCAGACCAAGTGGAACCAGTGAGACTTAATTTGAAGCCTTTGTCATAACTATAGGATGAAAGAAGCCCCCTCTCTGCTATTCTTAAAGAAAGTGAAAGTGTTAGTCATTCAGTCATGTCCAACTCTTAGAGACCCCATGGAATGTAGCCCACCAGGCTCCTCTGTCCATGGAATTCTCCAGACAAGAATACTGGAGTGGGTTGCCATTCCCTTTTCCAGGGGATCTTCCCAAGACAGGGATCGAACTCAAGTCTCTCACATTCCAGACAGATTCTTTACCATCAGAGCCACCAGGAAAGCATGTTCTTGAAGAAAATTGGATATGTATCTAGGAAGTCTGGGAGACATCTTAGCAGAGATCACACACATCAGAAACATGTCAACCCAGAGAAAAGAAGAGTGGGGAAATCAAAGAAGACAGATTCCTAAGACCACTGACTGCCTGAATTAAACTGTGCCTGAAGCCAGTTCCCTCAACCTTTCAAAAGCCAATAAAAACCTTGTTTTCCTTAAGCTAGTTTGATTTGTTTTCTATCATTTACTGTCAAGAGAGATCTACTAATTTGAATAGAGATAATAAAAACTGGCACAAATTGAGAATTTACTACATAGTATGGTAAGTATGTACACTAAAAAAAATGCATTTAATTTTTGATAAAAGAACTTTTCTAAATAACTGTGGAGAGTTGATAGTAACAGATATTTTTTTTTTTTTGGTGTAAATAGGGTATTGATGGCAAACTTTATATACCAAACAGTATTACTGATGTCTCATGATAGATTTTCTAATCCTAAAATGTGGACAAGTATTGGAGAAAATGCCATAAATTATATCTGTAGTTACTGAGGTATATGTGCATCATAGCACTTGTATCTGCCAATTACTAGTTTTACACTATGTAATAAAACCAGTTATTTCATAAAAGAATTGTGTGAGAATGCCTTATGGTATATGTACGTATCTCTGTAGCTCAAGTTTTCTGAATATAATTCACTTAATTACATGAAGGTTAATATGTATATTTTTAAAATATCATTGGAAATACTTTACAAAAAAATTATAAAAGTTGTTATAAAATTTCTTTTTGAGAATATCGTTGAAGTAAAATCAGACTTCAAATGTGAATATGATTTAGGGCCGTCTGATAAAAACCAGAGACAGGCACCTTAAGAGGTTGATACCTGGAGTTGTTACATACACACAGACACAATGTGACAAGATTTATAAATGGTGATTTTGTTAAGAAGGTTTGAATTCCCATTACTTTATTTCTGTAATTACTTGAGTTCTATTTGCCATCTTTAAAATGTCATTATTTTATACATGTGGACGTGTAGCATAAGTGGGAAGTCACAGTAAGAAGAGAACTTTGACTTGGATTTTAAGTTCTTAAGATTAAGTACTTTGCAGAAAGAATAAAAGGTCTTGGTAAAATGTCTTTAGCCCATGCTCAGTGAACTACCAGAACTGTATGTTTTAGCTCTTTTCAACAGACTGGCTTGCTAACTAGGAAAAAAAAAGAAGTCTGTCATATTAAAACCATTTTCTTTGCCTAGTTAAGTTGGTTGTCTCATATATTATTAACTTTTAAAGGCAGAGGCAGTTCATTTGTCCTTATTCAAGAAAAAATGTATCCCCTGTGTTAGGGCACATTTTCTGATTCTTAAGGAAGCCTAAACATTTTGGTAACCCCCAAATCAATGGTGAAAAAAGCCCTCCTCCATTACAGGTATGTGCCATACCTAGACTTGCGAAAACCAAACAAAAACAAAACAAAAACAAAAATATAGGAGGGAAAAAAGGAAAGGAAGGAAGGGGAGTTAAAGGACAGAGAGCATCTTGCTATGAGAACACAGGGAAAGAACCCATGCCTTATTCTTTCAATGGGCTAAAGATGCCCTTCCATGCCCTTCCATGTGTATTTCTCCAGTGATCATTGATGTCCAAGTAGAAGAAACACTTTTATTTGAACAACTACAAAGAACTTTGAAAGATCAGGCTATTATGCCATTAGTATTAACAAGCCACACATAAATTTAAATTCCTTCACCTTTAGAAAAGAAAAGGAAAACATATGATTGTGACACAAAGTTCAGTTCTATTAGGGAAATCAGAAGAACTTTGATCTCCAAATGTTTTCAAAAGGACCAGATTTCTTCTGTGTATTCAGGCTGGAAAGAGACAATGAAATTTTTTCTGAATGGTGATCATGCACTGGCTGTGAAATATAATTTTAGAGCAAGTCACAAAGAAATAGTCATAGACCTGTTTGCATTAGGGACCAGTAAACTGAACTTTGTCAAAGATTCAAAATGCAAAATGATATTAACCTGCATGCAGTTCTGGACATGGTAGATCACTCAGTGGTGTTGAAGCAGCAAAATGTGGATATGCTAGCTGAGTATGTGGAAGAATCAAAAGAGTGGTTGTCATTTTGTCAGAGTCAGGAAAATAATGGCAGGAGAAAACCACAGCCATAGATCAGAGAAGAGCTACTAAGGGACTCAACACATGGGAGCCAGAGCCTGTACCTATCCTGAAGAGGGTCTGCATCTGTAACATTAATGCACAGAACCAGGCGTGTGCTTGAGTCAAGAGAATGCACAATGAGGGATATCTTGTTTAATGGTTCTCTAGCTGAAAAGTAAGATATTTTTCCTGATATTGATCATAAGAATGACAACAAAGCAGTTGTGCTCAAGTTTGACTCAGGGGATGTGAAAACCTTACTCTCTGAGCCCAGATAGAATTTACAAATATTTACTTCTATTATATCACTTTTCTTTAATTGTCATTGGGCTAGAAAAGAATCAATAATAGAATTCTGGGTGTAACCAGCCCATGAAACGTGCACAGAGTTTATAACAGCAGCAAATATGCAAAGTTGAGTTAAGGCAATGACTAAGATTTCCATTTATTTTTCAAGTCAGAAAAAAAAAGTCAAATTTTTAAATTTCAAGGGATCTAATGGCAGTAATAGAACTTGCTACCGCTGCTAAGTCGCTTCAGTCGTATCCGACTCTGTGCAACCCCACAGCCCACCAGGCTCCCCCGTCCCTGTGATTCTCCAGGCAAGAACACTGGAGCAGGTTGCCATTTCCTTCTCCAATGCATGAAAGTGAAAAGTGATAGTCAAGTCGCTCAGTCGTGTCTGACCCTCAGCGACCCCACAGACTGCAGCCTTCCAGGCTTCTCTATCCATGGAATTTTCCAGGCAGGAGTACTGGAGTAGGTTGCCATTGCCTTCTCTGAATAGAACTTGTAAGCAGATTCATTTAATTTATACTGAGTGTGTTGTGCACTATGTTAGAAATTCCAGGGACTATGAGGAAATCAAAAAGCCTGATTTTTCTAGGGATACACATAGAAAGTTAACAAGGTAGCAGCCATTCAAAACCACAATTTGAGTGACATCACAAAGCTGCAGTTGGTACCAGCCAGCAATAAACCGCTGCCTTGGAGCTTCCACCCTATGCAGTCACCATACTATACTGAATCTCCACCTACTTAGACTTACGAGTTTTTACAAGTAGTGAAACTTCCCTGATTCTCAAAGTTTGCATCTCAAAAATGAGTGTCGGACTTTAGACACACCTCCCTCTCAAATCTCTATGAATCTTTGATGATGTCCAAGATCCTATATGGACACTTTGATATGTAATCAAACTTTCTTATTCTCCAAGTAGAAAAGCAACTAAAGCTAATATAGGGAAAATCAGAAAGGAAATCAGGGATGGAAGAGGTGAAAGAGCAAAATGAAACTTCTTTAACGTGGTATCTACCTATGTCAGGTCAAGTAGTGTTCCTTGTATTATAAATGAAAATTATAATGTATAAAACCTGTAAGGTCTACCTCTAGCCTTTTAACCTCAGAATCTCTATATTTCATTGTATAATTAATACTTGAACCAGTAGGTGGAATGGAGAAATATAATTCCTGACTGAATAAGAATATATGAATTGTTTGAAATATGAAAAGATATAAAGTAAAAAAATGAAAATTCTATTGTTTATTTAAGTCTACCATACCACTCAGATTTTAAACAGTATGAAAGATGATTGTCCATGGCAACCTACACATATCTCAAACAATATTCTATCATTCAGGCATAAAAATTAGAAGATTGTTAATCAATAGTTGTGATTTTGTTAAGCTAGCTTTTTAAAAAATGTTTGTTGGAGTATACTTGCTTCACAGTGTTGTACTAGTTTCAGCTGTGCAGTGAAGTGAATCTATTATCCATATATATATATCTCTCTCTCTATATATGTTGTTGTTCAGTCACTAAGTCATGTCTGACTCTTTGCAACCCTGTGGACTATAGTTTGCAGGTTCCTCTGTCCATGGGAGTTTCCAGGCAAGAAAACTGGAGTGGGTTGCTATATCCTCCTCCAGGGAATCTTCCCAACCCAGGGATCTCTGCGTCTCCTGCACTGCAATTGGATTCTTTTACTGCTGAGCTACTGGGGAAGTCCACTCTATAGAGTAGTGTGTGTCAATTCCAGTTTTCAAATTTATCCTTCCCCACTTACTCCCTTGTAACCATAAGTTTATATTTTTACATCTATAACTCTATTTCTGTTTTGTAAATAAGTTCATTTGTAGCCTTTTTTTTAGATTGCCACCTATAAGTGATACCGTGCAACATTTGTATTTCTCTGTCTGACTTCACTCAGTAGGAGAATCTCTAAATCCATCCATGTTGCTGCATATAGCATCATTTGTTCTTTTTATGGATGAGTAATATTCCTTTGCATATATGTGCCACATCTTCTCTACCTATTCCTCTGTTGATGAACATGTAGGTTATCTCCATGTACTGGCTATTGTAAATGGTGCTGCAATGAACATTCAATTAACACTGAGGTGTATGTATCTTTTCAAGTTATGGTTTTCTCTAGATACATATGCCCTGGAATGGTATTGCTGGATCATATGATAGCTCTTTGTAGTTTTTTTTAAGGAACCTCCATACTAGTCTCCATAATGGCTGTACTAATTTTCATTCCAGCCACTAGTATAGACTAGCTTTTTGCTTTTTATTTCAAGACTTGTCCCATGGCATTTAAAATTTAGCCAATGCTTTCAAGTCATTATATTGACCCCTCCCCCCATAGTAATATCTCTCTTTCCTAATTTGTTTTCTTTATTTTTTTCACTTTAACAGATTTTATAAAGTTGAAGTGTCTTTTTTTTCCCCCACTTGAACTTAAAATAATAGTAATAACATAACATATGTAGTGCAAGAGGATATGTTCACATTTATTTATATTGCTCTATCTCCCTTAAATTATCGTTGTGCTAGACTAAACGGTAAAACCTTGGACATAACCAACCCTTGAAATGTACACAAAAAGCCTTTATCAGTAGCATATGAAAAAGCAAACTAAGATACAGAAAATTAAAGGGACTTAGCAAAGTGACTCAGTCAAGCTTATTTTCTAGGCCATTGTTCTGAATATAGAAACATGCTAACTTTGGACTCACAGAACATACTACAGAAATGTAACACTGTACTTTAACTTCTAAGCACCAACTATTTGGCAAATAATTTACAGAAAAGGTACGTAACTTTAAAACATAACTCTCTCTTTTCATACTAACCATGTATTTAGCATAATTTTTCTTTTATTATGGAGCATTTTTAGCTATAGTACTTCCGTTGATGATGCTAATCTCTAAGTGTATTTAGTATCTTTGACATACAATGACATTGTGATGTGACATTGAAGAATTAAAATGTATGCATAACTGAACTAATTGAGCACAGCTTTCACTTTGAAAGTGAGAAAGAGAAAGGAAGGGAAATAGGGAGGGAGGGAGGAAAGAAGGACATTAGTTAGTTCATAGCCAGGTAGAAAAAATATGGAGATATTTTAGCTTCTTCACTTTAACTATAGCTAATAGTTTTTTTTTAAGTCATAAGATTATGTTAGAACATTTCACAAATTCTGCTGATCCTATCTTCTTACAGTTCTTTTGTGGCTTTATTTAATACCTATAAGCATCTCTGGAGTAATTTCAAGTAGCACATGTGAAGTATGTCATTGAGAATTTATGAGTAATATTTATTGAAATCACTGAATTGTCTCCATGAAATTTTTAACAGCTAAAACCTCACAAGTGATCTATCAGATTTGGAGTAGACAAGAATCTCAGTTGCTAGAATTCTGAAAAGTACAGTGAAACTCAAATATTCATAATCAATAGAATGAGCTGTATATTTGGCTATAGAGATATGATTGTTAATATTGCATCGAATTGACAGAACCACAGGATTGTCAGATAGCTGGTTAAACTTTATGTCTGAGTATTTCTGGTTATGAGCTTTGAGTTCATGAACTGGGTGAAACACATGGCCCTCTCCAGTAAGACTGGGCATCCTTCAGCCAGTTAAGAACCTGAGTAGAGCAAAAAGGTGGAGGAGGGTTGAGTTCACTCTCAGCCTGACTGCCTTCCGTGCTCCTGGTTCTCAGGTATTGCAGCTAAAACTACAGATGCAGACTAGGGGACTTCTTTGTGTCCATAATTATGTGAGCCAATTCCTTATAAGAAATGGAATATATATATATATAGTTGTTGTTGTTGGAGTATATTGCTTAACAATGCTGTGTTAGTTTCCGCTGTATGATAAATGAATCAGCTATATGGATACATATATCCCTTCCCTCTTGAACCTCCCTTCCACCCCCACCCTCATCCCACCCTTTAGGTCATCACAGAGCGCCGAGCTGAGCTCCCTGTGCTATGAAGCAGGTTCCAACTAGCTATCTGTTTTGTACATGGTAGTGTATATATGTCAGACTAATCCCCTGTAAGTCAGAAAGAGAAAAACACATACACACACACACGTATGCATTTTCTATTGATTCTGTTTCTCTGGAGAATCCTGACTAATATAAATGGAAAGAGTTATCTAGATAATTCAAAACTATATACTGGAGCTCCTTGGTTTGCCTAGAAGAAGAATCAGTTATGTCTCATGTGGTGAAAGGACATTGTACCTCCTAATAGGCAGGGAGCAACATGCGTGTTGTTTGTACATTCAGTAAGCAGGCTCACAGTTGAGAATCTACCAGGCATTACATTAGCCACTGATGGTAATAAGAAAAAAGACACAGTGTGTGGGAGCCCTCAAGGAAACTAGTGTCAGAGTTTTAAGATGACCCACTCTCTGTCTTAATTGAAAGTAACAGAGGAAGTATTCATTCATTACCTCATTCAGGATTAATCAAGTACCTGATAAAGACTCTATGCTTTATACTGTGTACAGTGTACTTAACAAGACAGACTTGCCTTTTGCTCTCACAGATTTGACACTAAGGGTAAATAGATAAGCAAGTATTTTGTGTATTGCTCAAGTATTCTGTGTATTTCTGTATGTGTTAAAAGGGAAGAGGAGAATCTAAGGGAGGGTGTATGGAAAGGCACTGCCTTGGCCAGGGGGAGGGGAACGCTCAGCTCAATAAAGCAAAAGTCATTCTGTCATGTCTGACTCCTTGTGCCCCCATGGACTGTAGCCTGCCAGGTTCCTCTATCCATGGAATTCTCCAGGCAAAATACTGGAGTGGGTAGCCGTTCCCTTCTCCAGGGGATCTTCCCAACCCAGAGATCGAACCCATGTCTCCTGCATTGCAGGCAAATTCCCATCTGAGCCACCAGGGAACTCCAAGCTCCCTAAAGGATAAGTTAAAGGTGACTCAGGAAAAAGGAGAAGGGAGAGAGCATTCTAGCCAGAATGAAAAGCATTTGTAAAGACCATGAGGCAAGAACTGAAAATGGAAGAGTTAGGTTATGTGAGGTGAAGACAGAGGCATGAGGCCAGCCTAGTTCATATTAAAGATTTCTTTCTTGATCCTAATAGTTCTGAAAGGTTTCAAACAGAAAAATGATGGGATCAAGTTTGTATCACAAAAAATTTTCCTGCCTTCTCTGAGGAGAATGCATTAGCATTTAGATGTACAAAGCTATTGTAGAAGTCCAAGAATTAGTGGTATGCTGGAAGAGATGGCTCAAAAGTGGACAGATTCAATGGATATTTAGGAGGGAAAATGGACCGCAGTGAGTAAAGGATTGAACATGGGGTTAAGAGAAAGTCTTTTGTCAAGGAAAACGTTCAGGCTCCTGGCATGGTTATTGGGATCTTTAACTAAAGCGGAGAGAACCAATATGGGGGCACAGTGAACTGTGGCAAGTCAGGGAGAAGACAATATTGAGAGTAACTCCAAAGCATTAATCTGGACAACTGTTTCACTTAGTAGAAGAATCCATGATTGTGTGTTAAATCACACACATGATTGTGTGTCTAATGTCTTTTGGGCGAGAATGAATTTTTTCATTGTCAAGCATCTTAATATTATTTCACAATTTGTGTGATTTCGTTACTCTACCATACATCAAGGATTTAAGACAAATATAGCCTGATTACTCTTGCTTGGAAAATCCCATGGATGGAGGAGCCTGGTGGGCTGCAGCCCATGGGGTTGTGAAGATTCGGACACGACTGAGCAACTTCATTTTCACTTTTCACTTTCATGCATTGGAGAAGGAAATGGCAACCCATTCCAGTGTTCTATGCCTGGAGAATCCCAGGGATGGAGAAGCCTGGTGGGCTGCCGTCTATGGGGTCGCACAGAGTCGGACACGACTGAAGCGACTTAGCAGCAGCAGCAGCAGTAGCATGGCAATATTTGTCACTCAATTATAGAATAATAATATTGTTCATTGACTCATCCTTCTTATCTCTCCCTGACTTATTTCCTCACGATTTGTATCCTCACTTTATTTGGATGAGAATATGAAAAGAAATGGTTGATAAAGTCAGACTCCATGGTTCAAATCTTGGTGCTACCACTTGCTAATTGTATGTGTGTGACAAGTTGGTCAAACTCTCATATTGTATTTATATTTATTAAAATATAAATATTGTTTATGCTGGTTGCTGGTAAGTCGCTTCAGTCGTGTCCGACTCTGTGCAACCCCATAGACGGCAGCCCAACAGGCTCCACAATCCCTGGGATTCTCCAGGCAAGAACACTGGAGTGGGTTGCCATTTCCGTCTCCAATGCATGAAAGTGAAAAGTGAAAGTGAAGTCGCTCAGTCGGGTCTGACTCTGTGCGACCCCATGGACTGCAGCCCACCAGGCTCCTCCATCCATGGGATTTTCCAGGCAACAGTACTGGAGTGGGGTGCCATTGCCTTCTCCAATATTGTTTATATTATTCACCAATAATAATACCTACCAAAAGAGCTTTGTGACATTTCAATAGGAAAATTTATCTTAAAGGTTGTGGTATAGTGCTTAGTCTATGTTAGATGCTCAAAAAAATGGCTACTGCCCTAGAGTCTCATAGTGTCCTGTGTCTGTCCTGACACCCCATCATCTGGTAAACCGAGATGGTAGAGAGAGCTCTCCTCCCCTCCCAACCCCTCACCATCCCCCGCTTTGGGGAGAGTAGGTAAAGAGAACCATTCTAATTTGAGCCTAGTGTGTGTGTCTCACTCAAAAGGGGCCTCCCTACCTCTCTTTCCTACTGCTTGGCCTGTCCCCTTTCCAAAGGATATAACCTCCTCTACTCCTAGAAGACTGCTGAGGGCAAGAATTTCATCCTTATATTCCACTTACTCTCCTTAAAAACAAAAAACAGTATCTCTTTTATTAAATACAGGGATATACTGTGAATAGGAGGGCAAACAAAGTTTCCTTAGGCTCCTTCTGCCTGGGCTGGAAGTAAGTGCATGACTGCACACTTTCACTTTCACAAAAGTGTGTAGACCCAGAAACAGTATCCTGACCTTGGGTGCCCCAAAATGGTTTTGGCTGAGACATTTGAGTAGTTGTTTATGTGGACATAGCATTAGTTTCAGCTGCCAATTTTAGAATTAAATGGCTTACATTACTAAAAAATTTTAGCAGAACATGTTTTCCAAAATAAATGTCATTAAATCTACACTCCCACCAACTGATGGGAGACTTGAACTCAGCAAATATGGCAAAAACAGCAGAGCAGCAAAAGTAAGAAAAACACATGCTCACTTCATATGGTAAAAATGACTCTTCCCTTTCTCTCTGGAAAGCACACCCACTTGATGAATAAGCAAAGTGAACTCTGCTTCCCCCGAATGGAGGGAAATCATAAAAGGTATCTACCTGTTTCCAGTTTAAGTTGTATGAGATACTATTGAATTTACATTTCCATGACTTAGCTGTACATTTTCAAATTAACAATATTTCTTTATATTAATAATTTAAAAATAAGCCTATTCTAAAATCCTAAAGAAATCAATTTTGGCAAGTCAGTCAGGGCAACAGTATACCTGAGGAAAGTTGTACTAAGAGTCTTGCAAATAATTTAAGTAGTGTCTTCTGGAGCCAAGGGCCCTACCTATCTTCAGGGTGGTTATCTTTATAGTTCTGAGAGTTAATGAGCCATGAAGCAATCATTTAAGGACTTGTGTCACAGCAGTAGCCATAGGAGTTTGTCACTGTGATGACATTTCATAGGAAATCATCTCAATTTGTACCTTGTACTTTGAGAAGAGGGGAAAAAAAAAAATCTTTATACCTTATTTTTACCCACTGCCTCCATCTGGGATACAAGCAGTGTCTGATCAAACATATGGCACATAATCAGTAATTTAATTAAATGTGAACAAAGCCTTTTCATGTACCATATTTAAATTTTGAAAAGTAGCCCAGTTTTCCTTCTATTCAAACTACATGAAACAACATGAAAAAAAAAAAAAAGTCACATTGTTAAAGACAGACGTGATGATGACGTGTACAGAGCCCTTGCTGAGTATGATGTGACTCGGCTCCATCTATTAAGGTAAGCTATTTTGAAAGTACTCCACCATGGCAGTCAATAGTGTTGAGTATTTTCAGCCTAACCAACCTATCATTTTAATGAAATTGCAGCATAGCTTTGTTGTGATTTCATCCAATTCTAGCATATGAAATGATTTGATTTAAATGATGCTGGGTGTTTAGAGCCCAACCACGAGCTAACCAAGGAGTACTTATTTAAACATCTATGTTCCTTTAGGAGTTCCTGGGTGAATCAGGAAACAAGTATAAGTTTGAAAAAAGATGAGTTTTAGACACCGCCTGTTCAGATTTACAATTCATGTGGCTAATTAAGAGTCCCTACAACAAAACAGGAATTTGACTAAAGACTCATGTAATATTAATGAACAAAAACTGACTATCCCCTCGTAAAGTTGAGCTAAAAGAGTGAAAATAAAAACAGATTATGAGAAATCTGAAATATTTATCTCTTTGATAGAAATAATGAGTTTTACAAAGATCCTAGTTATACTATACCAAGTAAAATACTTGAGGCAGATAAAATGATATATATAAAAGATCATTCAGTAGATTGTTTTATTTGTTTAAAAAGCCTTAAAAGTTTGATCAAAGCAATTTATCTCTTTTATTCCAGTTGCCCAATTACACACATTTACTACAGCATCACACTCTTTATGATGAAATGGATTCCTCACAGCCATGTATCAGATTCTCACACAATAAATTCAGACTAAAAACCTACTTGGAAATTTCTTTTAGTAATGCTATTATGTCAAACACTAAAGGAATAACAAATTTTTCAGAATGAGAGCTAAGATTGGATTTTCTTACTCCTCCATTCAGCCAAGTGACATTTTTGCGCATGCTTTTAAAACTTTTGATTCAGTTGTTTTCATTCTTCAGCTTCCATCTTCTAGAGATCATAGAAAAAAGAGAGAGACCAATAAAATTCAAAACATGTTGTGCAGAGCACTTTTTTCCATTAATTTTTAAACCCATGCATATGGCAAAGGAAATAAAATCCTTGTGTTCCTGAGTCATTTACACTTAACTCACCAAAATGTTCTTTTAAAAAAAAGAACTGACATTCAACAAGTTTTCTGAACCTTTTTTTTCCCCCTTTTACTTATTAGTCCCATCCTGTCAACTTACAGTTCCCAAGGTTCAAGGTTGGTTCACAGCTTTAAACCCATATGCTGAGAATCAGCTTGAAACTTTACAAAACAAACATGCTTTGCTGTGACCCCCCTCTGAGACATTTTGTCATTTTGGGTGTGACATTTTGTCACTTCTATTTCAGTTTTGAGTTAAGAGTGGGAATAAATGAGGCGAGTTGGAAAAAAGAAATAAACTTAAAAAAGAAGAAAGGGATGAAAAAGGAAATGACTAATTCGCTTGGGATGTGGTGCATAGAAACAATTCTGGACCAGAAATCAGGGGTCCTTACAGCTGCTGCTCTTCGCTCCAACGCCAGCCTCGGTATAGCCATGTAAAACAGTTACTCATTCAGGACACGCAATAAAATTCACAATTATAAAATGAGAGAGTTAGAATTTACAAAGTTAGATGAGATGATTATTATGTTTACTTATACTCCTGACATTTCCATTATTTTATGAACTTATCCTTGGACAATAAAGTGAGCCAAGCCAATCAAGTAGCTCATGATCATATGGATTGCCCCAAACCAGCACTTACTCTACCTCTAGTGCCATCTCTGCCCTCTCCACTCCTGACGCTGCCCCTAAACCCTTCTCTGACTTCTAGGGTCAAATCCCTATACACTGTGTTCCTATAAATCCACTTCCATTTCATGTTTCTACTGATTCACTTCTCTGAGTTTTGAATCTTGAGCTTCGTTCTTGAGCATGAATGGGATCCTTCTGTACTTGCCTGAGATTTGACCCTAGAACACCCTCCATGGTTTGCGGTCTCTGAACCTCTTTTCTTGTTTTCAGTCACCAAAGACCAGGTTCCTGCATCAAACACCTCTAAATGTCTGTGTAAATATCATGAGATGTGGTTCAGATTTAACAGAAGTTTTGATCAGCTGTGAAAATAAACAAACATTAATCCATGATAACTTGTACTCAAGTATATGAGTCTAGAGACAATTGTAAGCTGGGGGAAAGAAATCTTATTTCCAAAATACCTACATGATCATTGTTGTTCAGTTTCTAAGTCCAGGCCAACTCTTTCAGACCCAATGGACTGCAGCACCCCAGGCTCCTCCGTCCTCCACTATCTCCTTAACTTTGCTCAAATTCACATCCATTGAGTCTTTAATGCTAACATCTCATCTTCTGTCACCCCGTTCTCCTCCTGCCCTCAGTATTTCCCAGCATCAGGGTCCTTTCCAGTGAGTTGGCTCTTCACATCAGCTGGCCAGACTATTGAACCTTCACCTTCAGTGTCAGTCCTTCCAATGAATACCCAGGGTTGATTTCCCTTAGGATCAACTGGTTTGATATCCTTGCAATCCAAGGGACTCTCAAGACTCTTCTCCAGCACAATTAAAAAGCATCCATTGTTTGTCGCTCAGCCTTCCTTAGGGTCCAACTCTCAGATTCATATATGACTACTGGAAGATTCATAGCTTAGGTAATATGGACCTATGTCAGCAAAGTGATATCTCTGCTTTTTAACATGCTGTCTAGGTTTGTCATGACTTTCCTTCCAAGGAGCAAGTGTCTTTTAATTTCATGGCTTCAGTCACTGTCCACAGTGATCTTGGAGCCCAAGAAAATAAAATCTGTCACTGCTTCCATGTTTTCCCCTTCTATTTGCCATAAAGTGTTAGGACCAGATGCCCATGATCTTAGTTTTTTTTAATGTTGAGTTTCAAGCCAGCTTTTTCACTCTCCTCTAT
This sequence comes from Bison bison bison, assembly GCF_000754665.1. Lineage (NCBI taxonomy): Eukaryota > Metazoa > Chordata > Mammalia > Artiodactyla > Bovidae > Bison > Bison bison. The sequence continues at coordinate 5,399,686 of NW_011494807.1, read as the reverse complement.
CACCCTCACCAAGGGGTGCCATGGTTCCTCTTCACTTTCTGCCATTAAAGTGGTATTACCTGCATATCTGAGGTTGTTGATATTTCTCCTGGCAATCTTGATTCCAGCTTTTGATTCATCCAGGCCAGCATTTTGCACAAGGTACTCTGCATATAACATCAATAAACAGGGTAACAATTTACAGCCTTGCAGTATTCCTTTCCCAATTTTGAACCAGTCAGTTGTTCCATGTCTGGTTCTAACTGTTGGTTCTTAACACATGTTAAGTTTCTCAGGAGACAGATAAGGTGGTCTGGTATTCCCATTTCTTTAAGAATTTTTAACAAAATGTTGTGATCTGCACAGTCAAGGGTTTAGCGTGGTCAATGAAGCAAAGAGAGATGTTTTTCTAGAACTCTTCTTGCTTTGTCCATGATCCAGCAAATGTTAGCAATTTGCCTTCTGGTTCCTCTGCCTTTTCTAACCAGCTTGTACATCTGCCAGTTCCCTGTTAATGTACTGCTGAAGCCTAGCTTGAAGGATTATGAGCATTACCTTGCTAGCATGTGAAATGAACACACTTGTATGATAGTGTGAACATTCTTTGCCATTGCCTTTCTTTGGGATTGAAATGAAAACTAACATTTTCCAGTCCTGTGCCCACTGCTGAGTTTTCCAAATTTGCTGACATATTGAGTGCAGCACTTAAACAGCATCATCTTTTAGGATTTGAAATAGTTCAACTGGAATTCCATCACCTCTACTAGCTTTGTTCTTAGTAATGCTCCTAAGGCCCACTTGACTGTGCACTCTAGGATATCTGGCTCTAGGTGAGTGACCACATCATAGTGGTTATCCAGATCATTAAGACTTTTTTGTTTAGTTCTTCTGTGTGTCCTTGCCACCTCTTCTTAATCTCTTCTGTTTCTGTTAGATTTTTACCTTTTCTGTCCTTTTTGGTGCCCATCCTTGCATGAAATGTTTCCTTGATATCTCCAGTTTTCTTGGAGATACCACTAGTCTTGCTGATTCTATTGTTTTCCTCTATTTCTTTGCATTGTTCATTGAAAAAGGCCTTCTTATCTCTCATTGCTATTCTCTGGAACTCTGCATTCAAATGGGTATATCTTTCCTTTTCTCCCTTGCTTTTTCCTTCTCTTCTTTCCTCAGCTCTTTGTAAAGCCTCCTCAGAAAGCCACTTTGCCTTCTTGCATTTCATTCTCTTTGGGATGGTTTTGGTCACTACCTCCTGTACAATATTATGAACCTCCCTCCATAGTTCTTCAGGCACTCTGTCTATCATATCTAATCCCTTGAATCTATTCATCACCTCCACTGTATAATCATAGAAGATTTAATTTAGGTCATACCTGAACAGCCTAGTAGTTTCCCCTACTTTTTCTGTTTAAGACTAAATCTTGCAATAAGAAGCTCATGATCTGAGTCACAGTTAGCTCCAGCTCTTGTTTTTGCTAGCTGTATATAGCTTCTCCATCTTCAGCCACAAAGAACATAATTTGATTTAGGTATTGACAATCCAGTGATGTCCACGTATAGAGTCATCTCTTGGGTTGTTGGAAATAGGTGTTTGCTATGACCAGTGTGCTCTCTGGATAAAACTCTGTTAGCCTCTACCCTGCTTCATTTTGTACTCCAAAGCCCAACTTTCCTGTTATTCTGGGTATCTCTTGACTTCCTACTTTTGTGTTCTAATCCCCTACGATGAAAGGACATCTTTTTTTGGTATTAGTCCTAGAAGGTGTTGTAACTCTTCATAGAATTGGTCAATTTCAGTTTCTTTGGAATCAGTGCTTGGGACATAGACTTGGATTACCATGATGTTGAATGGTTTGCCTTGGATGTGAACCGAAATCATTCTGTTACTTTTGAGGTTACACCCAAGTACTTCATTTCAGACTCTTTTGTAGACTATGAAGGCTGCTCCATCTCTTCTAAGGGATTCTTACCCACAGTAGTAGATACAGTAGTCATCTGAATTAAATTCACCCATTCCCATCCATTTTAGTTCACTGATTCCTAAAATGTCAATGTTCATTCTTGCCCTCTCCTTCTTGACCATGTCCAATTTACCTTTGTTCATGGACCTAACATTCGGTCCTAATGTTAGGACGTAACATTCAGTCCTAATGGTAGGACCTAACATTCAAGTTCCTATACAATGTTGTTCTTTACAGCATCAGACTTTACTTTCACCACCAGACATATCCACAGCTGAGTGTCATTTCCAGTATGTCCCAGCCACTCCAGTTTTTTTGGAACAATTAGTAATTGCCTTCTGCTCTTCCCCAGTAGCATTTGACACCTTCTGGCCTGGGTGGCTCATCTTCTGGTGTCATATGTTTTTACCTTTCATACTGTTCATGGGGTTCTCCTGGCAAGAATATTGATGTGGGTTGCCATTTTCTCCTCCAGGGGACCACGCCTTGTCAGAACTCTTGACTATGACCCATCCATTATGAGTGGCCCTGAACAGAATGGCTCATAGCTTCATTGAATTACACAAGCCCCTTTGTCATGATGAGGTTGTGATCTATGAAAGGGACATGAATATGCAAGAGAATTTTAATAGATATCAGATCAGATCAGATCAGTCCCTCAGTCATGTCCGACTCTTTGCGACTCCATGAATCACAGCACGCCAGGCCTCCCTGTCCAACACCGACTCCCGGAGTTCACTGAGATTCACATCCATCAAGTACATTTTACTTAAAAGGAAAGATCATCAGGTCTTCAGCAGTTCTGAAAGATATTCTTTGTGCTTTTCCTTTGAAAAATTAACCTATTGGCTTTGAAACATGTATGTTACACATGGGCTATATGGGGCTATGTGTGCTGACCTTGAAGTTTTTTCATTTAAGTAGCATAGAATTAACATGATATATGTTATAAGTCTTCTGACTAAGAGCTGCACATACCAGAGCTCCATTTATGTGCATGATTTTGATGCCTTTTTGTCATTTCTCATGTTTATCACTTTAAAGATTTTGTAACCATGTGTGTGGAAAGTAGTGTGCCAAGTTTCAAACCCCTTGGAATTTCCTTAGTTCTCCATTTGGATTCAGACTTAAGCTCTTCCAGGTTCTGTTTACTGCTAGCTAATGATGATTTCCTTATCCAAATGGAGGAAAGACTTTTGAACATATATTAAAACGTGTGTATGATTTCTGAGACATCAAATAGCTGGAATAACAAGTCAACATTTTGATGAGTTAAGTGTAAATTAACTAAAAACACATGAACTAAATTCTCCTTGAAGCACAGATGGTTTGAGAAACCTAGAAGTGCTTGGAAAAAAATATGGCTTTTATTTTCTTGAACCTCTAAGTTTGAAAAAATAGTTGAAGATTAATTTCCATCTCTTTCCAATTATTGCTTTAGATTTTTTAATAAATTATCTCCTTATTTATTTATATTTAACCTGCATTGTTCAAGAACTGGAAGCCTTTTGCCTTCCTCTTCTTTCTTTTTCCTCTTTCTTACTCAAGGATGAGTGGGGGAAAAAAGAGTAAGAAACCCATTTTTTGAGAGGCAGGGAGCACTAATCTGTTATCTTTCAAGACACTGATCAGCCATGTTTTCTAGTGGATGAAACGCTGAAAGTGCAAACTAACCTAAGTGGGGCTCTGCTTCAGCCGTATTTCCTTTACTTTCTTTTTCCTCAGAGATATATTTTTGTACTGTTAGGGTGCTAAGTGTTGTCCTCTATCATAGACTTAGAAATGCAGCATGGCCTGTTTCAGCCTTCTTTGATTCTGGCCTATAGGCTTCCATTAGATCAGTCAAAAGGAACCCCATAGGTAGTGAGGTGAGCTCAGAGGATACAGCACTGACTGAAGGTGATGCCCAGTTAATAAGGAAATGACATTTTCCTTAGCCTTCTTTGAACATAGCTCTTCCAGGGACCTTGTAGGAAGTAGGAATACTGAGATTAAGACAAGATTCTAGGTCTCCAGACCAAATAAAGTCAGTATGTTAATATTACTAAGCACCATCTAAAACCATTATTTTTACTTTATTTTACTGGTATGCAAAGTATCTGCTTTTAATCATTAAACTTTCTATGACAATAGAAAGGTATTTTCTATAAAACTTGTTTATCTAATTATATATTTATATTTTCATTTTATGTGTTCATTATTCATATTTTTAAATTATAAAAGTAATACGTACTTATTTACCAAGGTTTATAACCATTAAAGGAAAAACATAATCACATCACCAAATCATAACACTGTTAATAATCATCAGTATTGATACAAGTAATTTTAACAGGCTGATATATAATTTCAAATCTGATTTCATATGTATATATATGAGTAGTTGATGTTTCTCTCAGAAAAAAAGTATGTACTATAAAAAATCATTTATTAATCTGATATTTTCATTCAAAAACCTATTCTGAAAGTTCATCAGTTCCATAGCTACAGCTCAAACATATCTTTAAGTAATAGTTTAATGTTTGATGGCATTATAGACTGTGATATGTTCAATCATTACATAATTGATGGACCTTTAGGTCATTTCCAATATTTTCCCACTCTGAAGAGTTTTTCTCTACACATCACTGCACCTATGTCTTGCATTGTAGGACTTTGCTCTGTGCAGAATTGATGCTCAAAACTGTGATTGCTCGGCCAAACAGAATAGATATGTTTAATTTATAAGAGATATATTACTTTCCAAAAGGGAGTGTATGAGACTGTTCATTTCTTATGATATTCTTTATTTTTTCACGTTTGGTGAATGAAAATAGCCATTAGTTTTTCTAAGTTATTTTCTATTTAATTAATTTTGGTTTTATATTTCTAAATTTTATAAGAATTTATTCCTGTAATTTAAAGTAATAGTGCCAATAATAAATTTTGTAAGAGAAGACAACATTGCTCATGAAAATTGAACACAAATTAAAATAGAATGAGGTAGGCCATGTGTTGACATGGAAAGATGTCTATTACAAATTAATAAAATCAAGATGCAAAATAAAATGAAAAATATAAATCTTATTATATAAATCAAAGCAAAATAAAAATTTCTCAAGAATGGGTTCTGAAACACTGCTCACCCAAATGATAACAGTACTGCTTCTCAGTTCAGTCAGTTCAATTCAATCACTCAGTTGTGTCCGACTCTTTGTGACCCCATGAATCGCAGCACACCAGGCCTCCCTGTCCATCACCATCTCTCAGAGTTCACTCAGACTCATGTCCATCAAGTCAGTGATGCCACCCAGCCATCTCATCCTCTGTCATCCCCTTCTCCTCCTGCCCCCAATCCCTCCAGCATCAGAGTCTTTTCCAATGAGTCAACTCTTCGCATGAGGTGGCCAAAGTACTGGGGTTTCGCTTTAGCATCAATCCTTCCAATGAACACCCAGGACTGATTTCCTTTAGAATGGACTGGTTGGATCTCCTTGCAGTCCAAGGGACTCTTAAGAGTCTTCTCCAACACCACAGTTCAAAAGCATCAATTCTACAGTGCTCAG